>NC_139992.1:31746976-32001593 GCF_964263955.1 Coregonus lavaretus | reverse complement strand
TGATTGATTGTGAAATTTGCAAGATTGTCAGTGCATTGCTTTTGACCGTGCCTCTTCTTTTCTCCAAAGGTCTGGAGGAGTTGTGGTCTGGCATAAACTTTGACCCGGTGGAGGAGGCTTTGTCATGGGAACCAGTGTGTCCTGTTGCCGTGGTGATCTCACTGTGCCAGAAACGAGGGGACGATGAGTGTGACGATCTGGCTGGTTCATCACAGACCCTCAGCAGGGAAAAGGTTAGGTGCCTCAATCAATCAGTTAGTAAATCAATCAGCCTCACATCTGTACTTCTTTGAACTCCTTCACAGTTAAAATGCTGTTTCAAAGACAAAAGACTGATATGACATAGAAACAGTCAGGCACCAAGACTATATCACCAGATGACTGTTTTAACTATTATAGATTAAAGTCCTAATTTAACTGTAGCTCAGCTGGTAGAGCACGGCGCTTGTAACGCCAAGGTAGTGGGTTCGATCCCCGGGACCACCCATACACAAAAATAAATAAATGTATGCACGCATGACTGTAAGTCGCTTTGGATAAAAGCGTCTGCTAAATGGCATATTACTATTGTTATTATAACTTTCTTTCAGATAACATTCTCCAGAGTGGATCCACACCCACAGCTTTGTATGAAGGTAAGACACCACCTTTGCCTGTGACTGAATGCATTATCTTTCTAAGAAGTCCTACTTACTATCTGAACATACCGGTACATCTCCCCTTTGAGTATGCAGAACAAATTCATCTAACAAATGCATGCTCCTGGCTGTTGTTTTATCTACAGTTTACCACAGATTCTGGATCCTGGATCCGGTGCCCCTTTGCAGATGGGAATTTCCAAGGTAATAGCTCTCTGTAAATAGTGTGCATATAATTATCATGAGTGATCCGTCTGAAGTTGTGAATGATGTGCTTTTAAGTGGAAAAGCGTGCCACAGTTTGCACATCAGTCAAACCCATGACACCCAAGGATTAGAAACCACCAACGCTCTAGTATCAATCTTTACACCCACGGGGGGTATGAAAAATAAATAAATATGTATGCACTCACTAACTGTAAGTCATTCTGGATAAGAGCGTCTGCTAAATGACTAAAATGTAAAATGTAAATGTACACTAATACTATTATGGCAGACCTGGATTATGGCAGACATGGATTAAAATAGCATTTGTCTGGCACAATGAACCAATGAACCACCCATATGGCACTCCAGGCAGGCTGAATCAAATGCTCAAACTTTTTGGAAAGAAAACATACTATTTGAACCCAGGTCCGTTATCTAGTATTACCAGTATAGAGTACCACAGTATGAGTCGTTTTTCCACTGTAAATTTTTCCCATAGGGGATTTTAGAAACACTTAAAATAAGAGCTGCATTTCATGTAGGCTTACCCTGGCGTGACGTTTTGATAACTGTGTAAATCTCTCTAGGACAAGGTGACTTTTATCAATATATATGCCTGTATTTACTATTTACCCCCCAAAAATGAAATGCTAATTAGCTGTTAATGTGGCTATCATAAATAACTACAAATACAATGATGATCTGGATGAGCCTGCCGAATTCGAGGCAAAGGTAAGAATCTCTGGATTAACTATCTAATGTTAGCTAAATGTAGTAATGAATAAATAGGCTACATTTCTTTAAATTGACTATTCTGTAAACTGTCTTCTGCAAGTTTTAAATTGACACAATACCTGTTAGCAAAGGTATCGGCCAGAGATGACTTGCAGGGATTTGTAGTTTTGCATGACGTCTACTTTGATGCTAGTTACCATTTTCGAATATATTGATAAAAGTCACCTTGTCCAAGAAAGATTTACAAGGTTATCAAAACATCACGCCAGGGTAAGCCTACATGAAACACAGCAATTATTTTAAGTGTTTCTAAAATCCCCTATGGGAAAATGAATGGTGGGAAAACTATTGAAACCGTTTCCGTTTGACCGCTAGGTTTTATGGGTATTATGACACCTCCACTGTGGGGCTCTATACTGCAGGTGATCATACAGTAATTAATGTTGAATGATGCCATTGCCTTGCTCTCCAGCCTGGGACCTGGGTGTCGACCAGCTGCGGCTGGTTGTAACATCACGGGTCAGAGCACCAATCTCGCTTCGTGTGTGTGTGAAGACGGGGACCTCTGTATGCCACCCAGGACACACATTCCCTGTACATGGGGTAAATAAATGTCTATCTGCAACTAATTCTTATCATAGGCAACAGTACTAATGATTATTTTTTTTAAATAAGGGTGTTTGCTTACTATAAAGTCTGCTATATCAAGGAGCTGTGTGGACCAAACAAAGATACAATTACTGTATGACTTACGTTCCCCAATAACCAAAAATCATCGCTCAACATAAAAAGGGAACTAAACCAGGTGGGGTTTTAAAATAGGTTCTGAAAGGCATCCATGGGGGGTGCCTACTGAGTGCTGGCCAAGCGAACTCGAGTAGTGTCTTAACACACCCACCATGGACTCCCATTAGAGTTGCCTGATACAGACAAACTAAAACAACCCACACCAACTTAAGTTAGGGAGTGAAAATAAACATGGAGCAAACCAAAGAGGGAGGCACAAAATAAAAGGCTTTGTATTCACAAACTTAGAAGGAGAGTTAAACTGCTCTTCCAACATCTATCATGCCAACTGGAGCATTGGCTCTGCAGCTCTTAAATATCACCTGTGCCAGCACGAGGCGACAAGTGCAACACATCCTGACCACCGAGGATGACTCCAATCAGCGCACATGATCAACTTAAAGGGGAACTACACCCGCTGAGTTGGCCTCGTTTTTTGGCTTGCTCCTCAAGAAATGCTGACGGCCATGACAGAAACCAAACATGAGTTGGCTTAGGGCTGTGGTTTCATGTGGGTGTGTCAGTGGGCAGGTTTGTTTTACATGGCCCGGTGCCCTGTGTGGGTTGAGATTTCTCCTTAGGACCAATGGAATGGTAGAAAATGAGCAAACCCCACCCACCCGGGGCACCAGGCAATGCAAAACGAATTTGCTCCTAACCTCCACCAAGACACACCCATCTGTCAGAACCTTGCCCGCAGCTGTTTTCCCCCACTCAATCACAACAAAGAAACCTCCTGCAGGTTGAGTTCAATAACTACAGGCAGATGTATGGTGAGATGCTGGAGGAAGCTTTGTAGCCTACAGAATAATATGAGAATAATTTAATTGCTGAATTTATGTAGATATTCTTAACTACGTGTTTTGATAACGTTCAGGTCCATGTAGAATAAACAACCCTTTACATAATACCATAGAAGCAGTGTTCTGCTAATATAACAATGTGCACCTTTCATTGTCATTCCCAGCCGGTACAGATACTGTGCCTATCGGCATTTTGTCTGGTGGTAATTGGGCTATCTTGGCATACATGTCAGAGTGGTCATACCTTCCTGTGCAGTTCCCTGATCCTGGTGCAGAATTCACAGGGTTTCTCCCTCCCCATATTGACTGATACCATTCAATTCAATAATAAAAATAAAATATAAAAAAAATTAAATAGCTGCCTAAAGAAGTTTTGACAAAAGAGGGAAAATCTTGATCTGTGTACCTTCCTAGTATTCCCATTTCCTTGGGACGAGCCCAACCAAAACAAAACTTACATCTCTAATACAGCGAAACGTGCGGTCAAAATACAATTTGTGCCAGGGCTAAACACTAGCTAAGCACAACAAAAACTTATTGACTGCCCACCCTTGAAAGACAATCAGCATCCAAGTTGTCCTTACCACGGACATGTCTGTTTTCAAAAGGAAACTCCTGCAATATGAGACTCCAGTGAAGGAGTCTGCAATTCGTGGAGCTCGTCTTTTACAGGAAAACAAGAGGGTTACAATCACTAAAGACCAGAAGAGGGGTAGAGACCGATACACAAACCTTGATCTGCTGTTGAGTGTTTCTTTCTCAATGGTGGAGTAGTGTTTCTGATAGGAGGCCAACTTCTTCGAAAAGTACCCCACTGGATGCTCAACATCGTTGTCGTCTTGCTGCAGGAGCACAGCACCTGCTCCTACATCACTGGCATCTGTATACAAAGAGAATGGATGATGGAAATCTGGAGCGGCAAGCACCGGTGCGGAGACCAAAAGGCCTTCGTCTTCTCAAAAGCCACCTGACAGTCTGGGCTCCAACGGAAAATGACTTTGGGACTGGTCAAATCCGTAAGTGGGGCAACAACCTGGGCAAAGTTCTTGCAAAATGGTTGGTAGTAGCCAGCCACCCTCAAGAATTGGTGCAGTTCCTGGCGAGAAGTTGGCACAGGAAGGCTATTGATGGCCTCCACTTTTGCCATGACCGGTCAGACTTTTCCTTGGTCCACCATCTTCCAGAGATACTTCACTGTTGCTTGGGTGATTTCACTCTTTGACAGTTTAACATTCATTCAAGCTGGCAGACGCAGAACAGATGTTCTGAAGGTGTTCTGGCCAGGTGGCATAAATACCACCACATTGTCCAAATATGCCTCAGCATTTTCCAGACCACGTAGCATGATGTGCATGAGCCTTTGAAATGTGGCTCCGGCATTTCATAACCTGAACGGAAGATGAAGGTAAGATAACAAACCATTAGGAGTGAGAAAAGCAGACGGCTCTTTGGCACGCTCAGTTAGAGGGACATGCCAGTATCCCTTCAGGAGATTGAACTTGCTAACGTACAGCGCCAACACGGTCCACACAATCGCAGACCCTGGGCACATTAGAGGCTGCTGCTGCCTATTGAAATCACTGGCCACTTTAAGAAATGGAACACTAGTCACTTTAATAATGTTTACATATCTTGCACTACTCATCTCATATGTATATACTGTATTCTATTCTATAATATTCTACTGTATCTTAGCCCATGCCGCTCTGTCATTGCTTGTCCATATATGTATATATTCTTAAATTCCATTCCTTACTAGATTTGTGTGTATTGGGTATATGTTGTGAAATTGTTAGATATTACTTGTTAGATATTACTGCACTGTTGGAGCTAGAAGCACAAGCATTTCGCTACACCCGCAATAACATCTGCTAAACACGTGTATGTGACAAATAAAATTTGATTTGATTTGAAGGGTACGAGTCTGATTTAGTAACATCAATGAGTTTGAGAAAATCAGAACAAAAGCGCAGAGACCCATCCGGCTTATGTACCAATATGCAGGGTGAACTCCACGGACTGTTGCCATGTTGTGCAATGCCGTGCTCAAGCATGAATTCTACCTCACTGCAGAGTTTCTCTCTCTTTTCAGGATTCACTCGAGTCCAACGAGCCCAACGTGTTATGCTCTAGTACATTTGTCTGAGTTGGCACATCTGAAAATAAACCCTGATATTCTAAAAGCAGTGCAACAATGTCACCTTTCTCCTCCGGAGACAAGTGTGCCAAAAAGCTCTCAAGGTTTTCCAGAATCTCTGTGTTACTCAACCGTCCCGGCACAGTGTGTATTGGGCTTTCCTCGTGCTCTCAAGGAAGTGCTGGGCTTTCCTCATGCTCTCGAAGAAGACTATAGTCAACGGTGATGGCAGTGGCCACCGACTTCTCCGCCGATCACAGCGGGAGAAGTATGGTTTCAACATATTGACATGACACAGTAGTTTTTTCCCCCTGCGCTCCGGTGTGGCGATGATGTAATAAAAAAATATATATTTATGAGGTAAGGTCCTGAAAAGTGAGCTCAAAACAGTGACACCAGATTCTTGAACAACCTCCCGTGCTGCAAATAGCACTAGAGGGACCATTTCATCCCAGTCTTTCTCGAACTCAAAGCCGTAATCTCTCAACATAGACTTCAAAGTCTGATGAAATCTCTCAAGAGAACCTTGAGGGGCAATAGGTAGCACTAGAGGGGCAATAGGTAACACCCAACTGCTGTAGCACTTGCTGAAATTAGAACCTTGGTCTGATTGGACTACCTGCGGAAGTCCAAACGTTGACAAGAACACCCTCCAAAATTAAGGATTGGGCTACCCCAGTGTCTCACAGTATCTCCACAGGCTGTTTAACAGCATCACCACTCTGCAGAGACATGAACCCATCTGAAACAAAGGGTTCATACATATCTGATCTAAGACTTAACGGGCTTGAGTGCTCCCACAAAAAGAACAGCTTTTTCTGTCTCATTTTTCTGTTTCAACTTAGGAGACAGTGGCCGTGTCCGAATACCCATACTAGCGTACTACATACTTAAACTGCATACTCTTTACTCATCGTTGCATACTATTTAGCACGTACCGTTTAGCGTATAGAAAAAGTATGCAGTATGACACAGCCGCAACGCAGTAGCGGCTCCTGATTGGCTAAGTAGGTGGGGCGGGACCGAGTGCGGGTGGATTTTTCCAAATTCAAAAGACATGCATCGCATTAACCAACCTGATAATAGCTCATTTCCAATTTGATTAACCCTTTTATGCGTACGAATAATCATTCTACAGTGGTCAATACAGTGTAGGCTCAAACCGGTGTGATTAGAACACTTCATTAGAACATCTAGTTACGATTGATGCAACAGTCAGCGTTTGAGCAGGCCACACTTTTTTCACAGCAACATTTTGCATAAACACAGTCTTTAGAACGTTATGTCCTTAATGTGACCTTTCGGTTACTGGCCCAATGTTCTTAACCGCTAGTCTAAAACCGCGAAGAACTGACAGAAACACAATACCAGGTCGTACATGAAAGAGAGAGGGGACACACCTAAACAGAAGTACAACAGAAGCCATAAGGAAATATATTTATTCTTCTAAAGCTCACTGACATGTTTTTGTATTCTGTTTCCTTTTACAGGAGAGTGTTTTGAAGTACACTCAAATGTTTTATGTCTTCCTTTTGCAGGAGAAATCTGTTAATCTCAACCTGACTGTGGACATATGCCTACCAAACACCTGTGTCCAAGTAAGATGAATACTGTTCATGTAAATGTTCGTACATGTATAGTTCTCACAGGCATTTTGATATTGATTGATAGACGCATATTCTATTTTGACAGGTGAAGAGGCTTAACGTAAAGTATGCTGCCACCATCCTTCATTGCTATATACGATGCTGTGAGTGTTGTGTAACTTTTTGACCTATAGTACAAGGGTTTACTAAGAAGAAGTGAGCTCATTCAAAACTCTCTTGAGTTCAGCCTTGTGTGACCATTCAGCCTTGAGTGACCGACTGGGTTCCTACAGGGTCTCCCACAAGACCGTGTTAGCCCAATGAGCTAAAGCCAAGGTATTGGCTCTGGTAGCTAACGCAAGTCTTCAGGAAATCTAACAAGCCTCAGGCAAGGTTACTCATCACGCTTGTGTGGTTCACCTTACCTCCTCCATTATATTAACTCATTCAACATTCTCGAGGAGGGAGGCATTCCCCTACTCAGCTGCGCTCCACCTTCTTTACACTGGAATCCTTGCATGCACACCTTGCCTTGGCCCCTATCTGATACAAACACTGTTGACTTCACAGCCTAAGTATCTTTTGTTTGAGGCTGTGTGTGTGAATGTGTTGAACGAGACTGAACACGCCAAATGTACAGTTCCTTCAGAAAGTATTCATACCCTTTGACTTATTCCCCATTTTGTTGTTACAGCCTGAATTCAAAATGGATTACATTTTTTTTTATATCACTAATCTACACACAATACCCCATAATGAGAAAGTGAAAACCTGTTTTTAGAAATTGTTGCAAAGTTATTGAAAATGAAATACAGAAATATCTAATTTACATAAGTATTCACACCCCTGAGCCAATACATGTTAGAATCAGCTTTGGCAGCGATTACAGCTGTGAGTCTTTCTGGGTAAGTCTCTAAGAGTTTTGCACACCAGGATTGTACAATATCTGCACATTATTCTTTATTCAAGCTCTGTCAAGTTGGTTGTTGATCATTGCTGGACAGCCATTTTCAAGTCTTGTCATAGATTTTCAAGCCGATTTAAGTAACAACATTCAATGTTGTCTTGGTAAGCAACTTCAGTGTATATTTGGCTTTGTATTTTAGGTTATTGTCCTGCTGAAGGATGAATTTGTCTCCCAGTGTCAGTTGGAAAGCAGACTGAACCAGGTTTTTATCTCGGAAATTGCCTGTGCTTAGCTCTATTCCGTTTCTTTAATGTTAAAAATCTCCCTAGTCCATGCTGATGACAAGCATACGCATAACATGAAAGAACCACCACCATGCTTGAAAATATGAAGAGTGGTACACAGTAATGTGTGGATTGGATTTTCCCCTAAAATAATTATTTGTATTCAGGACATAACGTTTATTTCTTTACATTTTTTTGCAGTTTTACTTTAGTGTTATTGCAAACAGGATGCATGTTTTGGAATATTTGTATTCTGTACAAGCTTCCTTCTTTTCACTCTGTCATTTAGGTTAGTTTTGTGGAGTAGCCCCGTGTAGCTCAGTTGGTAGAGCATGGCGCTTGCCAGGGTTGTGGGTTCGTTTCCCACGGGAGGCCAGTATGAAAATGTATACACTCACTAACTGTAAGTCGCTCTGGATAAGAGCGTCTGCTAAATGACTAAAATGTAAAATGTAAATGTAACTACAATGTTGTTGATCCATCCTCAGTTATCTCCTATCACAGCCATTCAACTCTGTAACTGTTTTAAAGTCACCATTGGCCTCATGGTGAAATCCCTGAGCATCTTCCTTCTTCTCCGTCCAAAGTGTAATTAATAATTGCACCATGCTCATGTTTAACATTATTATTGCACACAGAGTGAGTCCATGAAAGTTATTTAGTGACTTGCTAAGCAAATTTTTACTCCTGAACTTATTTAGGCTTGCCATAACAAAGGGGTTGAATACTTATTGACTCAAGACACTTAACCTTTTTATTTGTAATTAATTCGTAAAAAACGGTTGAAAAACATAATTCCACTTTGACAATATGGGGTATTGTGTGTAGGCCAGTGACACAAAATCTCAATTTAAACAATTTCAAATTCAGGCTGTAACACAACAAAATGTGGAAAAAGTCAAGGGGTGTGAATACTTTCTGAAGGCACTGTAGCTAAATGCTTCCACTCTATTTAAATGGCTTTATGGCAAGGGTTCAAAGAACACTGCTAACATGATGTAATTCCTCATACCAACAAACATTTTTATTTTTTCAACATGTTCACAAACCACTCCAGCTTTCAAAAACAAACTGAAAATAGGTTGTAGGCTAAGTGGTATTGGGAAATATTACACAGAAAAAGGTGCTTGAAGTCAAAGTGTATAACCACTGTTTACAGTGGCTTGTGAAAGTATTGAGCCCCCTTGGCATCTTTCCTATTTTGTTGCCTTACAACCTGGAATTAAAGTTGATTTTTTAGGGGGATTGTATCATTTGATTTAAACAACATGCCTACCACTTTGAAGATGCAAAATATTTTTTTATTGTGAAACAAACAAGAAATAAGACAAAAAAACAGAAAAGTCAATACTTTGTAGAGCCACCTTTTGCAGCAATTACAGCTACAAGTCTCTTGGGGTATGTCTCTATAAGCTTGGCACATCTAGCCACTGGGATTTTTGTCCATTCTTCAAGGCAAAACTGCTCCAGCTCCTTCAAGTTGGATGGGTTCCGCTGGTGTACAGCAATCTTTAAGTGATACCACAGATTCTCAATTGGATTGAGGTCTGGGCTTTGACTAGGGTGGTCCTCTGTAGCTCAGCTGGTAGAGCACGGCGCTTGTAACGCCAAGGTAGTGGGTTCGATCCCCGGGACCACCCATACACAAAAAAAATTATGCACGCATAACTGTAAGTCGCTTTGGATAAAAGCGTCTGCTAAATGGCATATTATATTATATTATTGTAGGGCATTCCAAGACATTTAAATGTTTCCCCTTAAACCACTCAAGTGTTGCTTTAGCAGTATGCTTAGGATCATTGTCCTGCTGGAAGATGAACCTCTGTCCCAGTCTCAAATCTCTGGAAGACTGAAACAGGTTTCCCTCAAGAATTTCCCTGTATTTAGCGCCATCCATCATTCCTTCAATTCTGACCAGTTTCCCAGTCCCTGCCATTGAAAAACATCCCCACAGCATGATGCTACCACCACCATGCTTCACTGTGGGGATGGTGTTCTTGGGGTGATGAGAGGTGTTGGGTTTGCGCCAGACATAGCGTTTTCCTTGATGACCAAAAAGCTCAATTTTAGTCTCATCTGATCAGAGTACCTTCTTCCATATGTTTGGGGAGTCTCCCACATGTCTTTTGTCGAACACCAAACGTGTTTGCTTATTTTTTTCTTTAAGCATTGGCTTTTTTCTGGACACTCTTCCATAAAGCCTATCTCTGTGGAGTATACGGCTTAAAGTGGTCTATGGACAGATACTCCAATCTCCACTGTGGAGCTTTGCAGCTTCTTCAGGGTTATCTTTGGTCTCTTTGTTGCCTCTCTGATTAATGCCCTCCTTGCCTGGTCCATGAGTTTTGGTGGGCGGTCCTCTCTTGGCAGGTTTGCTATGGTGCCATATTCTTTAAATTTTTTAATAATGGATTTAATGGTGCTCCGTGGGATGTTAAAAGTTTTGGATATTTTTTTTATAACCCAACCCTGATCTGTACTTCTCCACAACTTTGTCCCTGACCTGTTTGGAGAGCTCCTTGGTCTTCATGGTGCCGCTTGCTTAGTGGTGCCCCTTGCTTAGTGGTGTTGCAGACTCTGGGGCCTTTCAGAACAGGTGTATATATACTGAGATCATGTGACACTTACATTGCACAACGGTGGACTTTATTTAACTAATTATGTGACTTCTGAAGGTAATTGGTTGCGCCAGATCTTATTTAGGGGCTTCATAGCAAAGGGGGTGAATACATATGCACGAACCACTTTTCCGTTATTTATTTTTTAGCATTTTTTGAAATAAGTGATTTGTTTAATTTCACTTCACCAATTTTGACTATTTTGACTATTTTGTCCATTACATGAAATCCACATAAAAATCCATTTTAAATTACAGGTTGTAATGCAACAAAATAGGAAAAAACACCAAGGGGGATGAATACTTTTGCAAGGCACTGTATATAAAACACACTGTATACATTGCAGTGTCCTCCCTTTCTTTTGGCTGGAATCCACCATGGAAAGAGCTTTGATTCTGACTGCTTGTTCACTCTATTTGCTTTTCAAAGTGGACCAAACTGATGCCTGTGGCCATGCCCCTGCCATGGTTGGGCAAACCCCGGCCATGCAAGGCTACTTGGAGCTGACCTGGGTAGTGGTGCCAGCAGTGGCCTGTCTCACTGCTGCTGTCATAGTGGCAGCTCTAGTCGTCAAAGTCCTACTAACTGGTATGTATCCAACTCTCCCTAACTGAGTGAGTGATAACTACCCTTTTCACAGTCATCTAATGCAGAGCCGAGATGTACCGCACTGGCCTAGTTAGGCAGCATCAATCATAGTCGCTGGAACTGTGCTGAAAATAATACATTTGAGCTAGCACAGTACACTAATGTCCCAGGTTTAAATGGGGTGCTGACTGATTTTGTACACTGTCTGTCTGTATGTCTGTCTGTATGTCTGTCTGCCTGCCTGCCTGCCTGCCTGCCTGTCTGTCTGTCTGTCTGTCTGTCTGTCTGTCTGTCTGTCTGTCTGTCTACAGTTCACCAGAAGAGGCACAGAAAGGGACGGGATGGGGTCTGTACATTGAAACGACAAACAGGTGAGACCATTCTACCGTGCATCCACTAACCATAGCCCTAACTCTAGCTTTATGTCCACATCCCGGTTCAACCCACATGAAAAAATACTATAGTATACTATGGTATAAATACTATAGTATTCACTGTAGTGTTTTTTCAGACTTTACTGTAGTATTTACAGTTAACTATTGTATAAATACTATAGTAAAAAAATTGTATTATATACTATAGTAATGTAGTGTTTTTTCGGACTGTACTATACTATAGTATTTACTGTAGTGTTTTGTGGACTGCAGTATACTGTAGTATTTACTGTAGTGGGGAGAGCGCTTCAATCTGGCCCAATTCAATTTTTTTGCAAGGCATCTAATAATTTGGCCAGGTTAAAAAAAATCTGAATGCACATTTCACAATCTGACATAATGGTAACCTACCTTTTGAGCTTTACATTGGACATTTGCCATTTTTTCATGGTTCTAGGTCAATTTAGAAGCATTTTGAATGAAAAGCCATTTGAGCCAGCTCACTGAAAATAATTAGGAATGCCCATCACTACTAAAAGAGCATGTTTTCCACAACCTGTAGGTCGGTAGGACCGGGGTCTGAACAGATAGTTCAGAGCTTCTACTATATTCTATAACCTATAGGGAACACACTATATGGTCTATACATGGCATGTAGGTTTCTCACTCATGGGTGGCACAAATTGCGATATGGGCAGGGTATATGGAAATTAAATAGTATTTACTATATTATTCTTCAGTATACTACAACATTCTACTATATATTATAAGTACTACACATGATTGAGGGATACTACAGTGTGTAGTATAGTATTCTACAGTATACTACAGTTTACTATAGAATTTAATAGTATTTACTGTAGTATTCTATAGTAAACTAGTAATTTTTCATGTAGGAACCCTTACCTTAGCCTCAACCAAAACCATTACCCTAGCCCTAGCTTCATGTCCACATACTGGTTCAACCCTAACCCTAGCTATTACCCTAATCCTAACCCAAAATAGACTCATAAAGATTTATATACTGAGTATACATGACATATACTGACCAGGTGAATCCAGGTGAAAACTATGATCCCTTAATGATGTCACTTGTTAAATCCACTTCAATCAGTTTAGATTAAATGGAGGAGACTAATGAAGGATGTTTAAGTCTTGAGACAATTGAGACATGGATTGTGTATGTGTGCCATTCAGAGAATGGGCAAGACAAAAAATTTAAGTGCCTTTGAACAGGGTATGGAAGTAGGTGCCCAGGTGCACCGGTTGTTCCGGGATTCATCCAATGGCATTGAGGAGTATACCACCTCAGTCACCTGCTTCATCAATAAGGGACTCGACGACGTCGTCCCCACAGTGACCATATGTACATATCCGAACCAGAAGCCATGGATTACAGGCAACACCGAGCTAAAGGCTAGAGCTGCCGCTTTCAAGGAGCGGGACACTAATCCGGACACTTATAAGAAATCCCGGTATGCCCTCAGACGAACCATCAAACAGGCAAAGCGTCAATACAGGACTAAGATTGAATCCTACTACACCGGCTCTGACGCTCGTCGGATGTGTCAGGGTTTGCAAACTATTACGGACTACAAAGGGAAACCCAGCCGCGATCTGCCCAGAGACGAGAGCCTACCAGACAGGCTAAATGCCTTTTATGCTCGCTTCGAGGCAAGCAACACTGAAGCATGCATGAGAGCACCAGCTGTTCCAGACGACTGTGTGATCACGCTCTCCGTAGCCGATGTGAGCAAGACCTTTAAACAGGTCAACATTCACAAGGCCAGACGGATTACCAGGACGTGTACTCAGAGCATGCGTGGACCAACTGGCAAGTGTCTTCACTGACATTTTCAACCGACATTTTCAACCTCTCCCTGACCGAGTCTGTAATACCTACATGTTTCAAGTAGACCACCATAGTCCCTGTGCCCAAGAAAGCAAAGGTAACCTGCCTAAATGACTACCGCACCGTAGCACTCACGTCGGTAGCCATGAAGTGCTTTGAAAGGCTGGTCATGGCTCACATCAACACCATCATCCCGGAAACCCTAGACCCACTCCAATTCACATACCGCCCTAACAGATCCACAGATGACGCAATCTCAATCGCACTCCACACTGCCCTTTCCCACCTGGACAAAAGGAACACCTATGTGAGAATGCTGTACATTGACTACAGCGCAGCGGTCAACACCATAGT
Source organism: Coregonus lavaretus (assembly GCF_964263955.1). Lineage (NCBI taxonomy): Eukaryota > Metazoa > Chordata > Actinopteri > Salmoniformes > Salmonidae > Coregonus > Coregonus lavaretus. Next base: position 31,987,724 of record NC_139992.1, on the reverse strand, counting down.
GCCCACAAAGCTCATCACTATGCTAAGGACATTGGGACTAAACACCTCCCTCTGCAACTGGATCCTGGACTTCCTGATGGGCTGCCCCCCGGGTGGTAAGGTTAGGCAACAACACATCTGCCATGCTGATCCTCAACACTGGGGCATCTCAGGGGTGCGTGCTTAGTCCCCTCCTGCACTCCCTGTTCACCCACAACTGCGGGGCCAAGCACTACTCCAACACCATCATTAAGTTTGGTGATGACACAACAGTTGGAGGCCTGGTCACTGACAACAATGAGACAGTCTATCGGGAGGAGGTCAGAGACCTGGCAGTGTGGTGCCAGGACAACAACCTCTCCCTCAACGTGAGCAAGACAAAGGAACTGATTGTGGACTACAGGAAAAGGAGGGCCGAACATGCCCCCATTCACATCGACGGGGCTGTAGTGGAGCGGGTTGAGAGTTTCAAGTTCCTTGGTGTCCACATCACCAACAAACTATCATGGTCCAAACACACCAAGACAGTCGTGAAGAGGGCACGACAACGCCTTTTCCCCCTAAGGAGACTGAAAAGATTTGGCATGGGTCCCCAGATCCTCAAAAAGTTATACAGCTAAACCTTTGAGAGCATCCTGACCGGTTGCATCACCGCCTGGTATGGCAACTGCTCGGCATCCGACCGTAAGGCGTACAGAGGGTAGTGCATATGGCCAAGTACATCACTGGGGCCAAGCTTCCTGCCATCCAGGACCTGTATACTAGGCGGTTTCAGAGGAAGGCCCAAAAAATTGTCAAAGACTCCAGACACCCAAGTCATAGACCAGGGGTGTCAAACGTCCGGCCCGCGGGCCGGATCAGGCCCGCAAACGGGTTTAATCCGGCCCGCGAGATGATTTTGAAAAAATAAAATAAAATAAAATAAAATAAATAATAATTTTGTAAAGTATAAAAATGCGCTGCAATTTTTCAATAAAATAAACTGCTGTTCCAATTGCGTCCACTGGATGGCGCAATAGCAATTGTGTTAAGCAAGCAAACTGTTTATACCGGGGCAGAGCAAGTAGGTCAAGCACGTGCAGCCAATGAGCTACTTTGTTTTGCCCGCGATATTTATTACGGCTTCTACTTTTAACATTATGTGCTTTAGCACCCTCATTGCCCCAATATGTCTCTGTCAAAAAAGAGAAAAGTGGACGCAGAGTGCAGAGTGTTCCAAGAAAAATGGTCATCCTATTTATTCACGGAATTGAATGGGAAAGCTGTATGTTTGGTGTGTTCAGAGCATGTTGCAGTGCTGAAAGAATATAACCTTCGTCGCCACTATGTGAGTCTTCATGCCGACAAATATGACAACTTTCAAGGACAGCGGAGATGAGAGAAGGTGAATGAACTGTTGGCGGGTCTGAAGAAACAGCAGTCTGTGTTTACTCACAGCCGAGACATCAGTGACGCTGCAGTGAAAGCTAGCTACCTCATTGCTAATGAAATCGCAGTGGCTTCAAAACCATTTAGTGAGGGTGAATTTGTAAAAACATGCATGATGAAGGCAGCGGAGATTGTGTGCCCTGAAAAGCGGCAGGCTTTTGCAAATATCAGCCTGACAAGAAACACAGTTGCAGACAGGATTTCCGATCTTTCAGTGGATTTGGACAGCCAGTTGAAGCAAAAAGTAAAGTCATTTATTGCGTTTTCGGTTGCAATTGATGAAAGCACGGACATTACAGATGTTGCACAACTGGCCATTTTCATCCGCGGAGTTGATGACACATTGACCGTCACCGAGGAGTTCGTGGAGTTGGTGCCGATGACAGATACAACGACAGCAGCTGATATTTTTACCGCACTCGTCGGCGTGCTGGACAGGGTCGGAGTGGACTGGTCCCGCGCTGTCAGCCTGGCTACAGATGGTGCGCCCTCAATGATCGGGAAAAAAGCAGGCGTTGTGACAAAGTTCAGAGAGAAAGTGCAATCTGCAAATGGAGGACGTGATTTTTTGACTTTTCACTGTATTTTGCACCAGGAGGCTTTGTGTTGCAAGTCATTAAAGATGGATAACGTCATGAAGGTGGTCATCCAAACTGTTAATTTCATCCGATCCAGAAGCCTGAATCACCGTCAGTTTGACAGCCTTCTCAGAGAGAAAGACCACATCTATGGCCTGCCATACCACACTGAGGTAAGATGGTTAAGCCGAGGTGCTGTGCTGAGGCGTTTCTTTGATTTACGAGAAGAAATTGAACAGTTCATGGAAGAAAAGGGCAAACCAGTGATAGAATTTCATTCCGCAGAATGGATGCAGGACCTTGCATTTATGGTGGATGTTACAGAGCACCTGAATAACTTGAACAAACAGCTGCAAGGGCGCAACAAAGTTGTCACGCAGTATTATGACAGCATACGTTCTTTCAAGTTGAAGCTGTCATTGTGGGAGACGCAACTTGCCGGTGGTGATGCAGCTCACTTCCCCTGTCTGAAAAATGTGGCAGACATGAAGCGGTTCAAAGATAAAATAACGGGACTGTTACGGGAGTTTGAGCAACGCTTTCAGATTTATGTTTATATGTTTTTATATTGATGTGCTATTGTTTTTAATTGATTTTATTTTATTTGTATATTTAACCTATTCTTGACTCTGTGGTTCTTGCACTTGTTTGGGGAACAGGATTTCATTATTTTTATCTACATTTCTGCCTGAGAAATGACACCCTGATATAGTTCTGTGATCTGTGATATACTTCTGTGAATCACTGAGGCATTGTGTGTTTGTGTGTTCTTTTTCTTTAGAATTTTCAAATAAACTTGACGTGTTTTATGATTAATAGTGATGTTGTGCTTGTACTATTTTGGACACACTGTCCTCAGGCTCCAGCTTTATGTTGTATGTTGATCGTATTAAAACAAAGAAAACAATCTGAAGTTGTTGTTTTTAAGTTATATATACCATGATTTTTCTAGTCCGGCCCACTTGGGAATAGATTTTCCTCCATGTGGCCCCTGAGCTAAAATGAGTTTGACACCCCTGTCATAGACTGTTCTCTCTGCTACTGCATGGCAAGCGGTACCGGAGTGCCAAGTAAAGGCCTAAAAGGCTCCTTAACAGCTTCTACCCCCAAGCCATAAGACTGCTGAACAATTAATCAAATGGCCACCCAGACTATTTACATTGAGCCCCCCCCCCCCCCTCCTTTGTTTTTACACTGCTGCTACTCGCTGTTTATTATCTATGCATAGTCACTTAACCCCTACCTACAAGCACAAATTACCTCGACTAACCTGTTCCCCCACACATTGACTCGATACCTGTACCCCCTCGTTATTGTTATTTTATAGTGTTACTTTTTATATTATTTTTTAATTTACTTTAATTTAGTAAATATTTTCACAACTCAATTTCTTGAACTGCATTGTTGGTTAAGGGCTTGTATGTAAGCATTTCACGGTAAGGTTGTATTCAGCGCATGTGGCAAATCAAATTTGATTTGATTTGAACTGCAACGCTGCTGGGTTTTTCACGCTCAACAGTTTCCAGTGTGTATCAACAATGGTCCACCACCCAAAGGACATCCAGCCAACTTGACACAACTGTGGGGAGCATTGGAGTCAACATGGGCCAGCATTCCTGTGGAACACTTTCGACACGTTGTAGAGTCCATGCCCTGACGAATTGAGGCTATTCTGAGGGCAAAAGTGTGGGGTTCAACTCAATATTAGGAAGGTGTTTCTAATGTTTGGTATACTCAGTGTATATCTCTATGGGTAATAATATTGCATGCTTTTCAGAACCTCATGCTGTTGCTGTTGACCGTGCCACCCCAGGACTCCAAGAACAGTCTACCTTCCATAAAGAGATACCCATGCCTGACACCCTCCAGTTTGAAAACTGTGAAAGGGATAACTTACTGCAGTTTTAATATTGTCAGCTATTTTAGATTTCAGCTAAGTCTTAGTATGTCTTAAATTATATTTTAGTCTTAGTCACATTTTAGTCATTTCATCTTTCATTAGCTTTAGTTATTATCAGTCGACGAAAACCCGGAACAATTTTTATCTAGTTTTAGTCTGTGCATTTTTCACCATTTAAATAATTAATATTTACCTCTTAATTGCATCATGCGCACATTTAGCTCTCAAAATCCCTTCTCTGTAGGATATTCAGCGGTTAGCTTCGACCACGGCTGGCTCCAATCCTGGCGCTCTGTTTTAACGTTTAGAAACGTCAATAATCATTGGATGTGAAATGGTTTTCATATCTGAGAGAATTAATCTTTAAAAAAAACCAGATATACTTACAGTGGCTTGCGAAAGTATTCACCCCCCTTGGCATTTTTCCTATTTGTTGCCTTACAACCTGGAATTAAAATGGATTTTAGGGGGTTTGTATAATTTGATTTACACAACATGCCTACCACTTTGAATATGCAAAATATTTTTCTTGTGAAACAAACAAGAAATAAGACAAAAAAACAGAAATATTGAGCGTGCATAACTATTCACCCCCCCAAAGTCAATACTTTGTAGAGCCACCTTTTGCAGCAATTACAGCTGCAAGTCTCTTGGGGTATGTCTCTATAAGCTTGGCACATCTAGCCACTGGGATTTTTGCCCATTCTTCAAGGCAAAAGTGCTCCAGCTCCTTCATGTTGGATGGGTTCCGCTGGTGTACAGCAATCTTTAAATCATACCACAGATTCTCAATTGGATTGAGGTCTAGGCTTTGACTAAGCCATTCTAAGACATTTAAATGTTTCCCCTTTAACCATTCGAGTGTTGCTTTAGCAGTATGCTTAGGGGTCATTGTCTTGCTGGAAGGTGAACCTCTGTCCCAGTCTCAAATCTCTGGAAGACTGCAACAGGTTTCCCTCAAGAATTTCCCTGTATTTAGCGCCATCCATCATTCCTTCAATTCTGAAGTTTCCCAGTCACTGCTGATGAAAAACAACCCCACAGCATGATGCTGCCACCACCATGGTGTTTTCGGGGTGATGAGAGGTGTTGGGTTTGCGCCAGACATTTTCCTTGATGGCCGAAAAGCTAAATTTTAGTCTCATCTGAACAGAGTACCTTCTTCCATATGTTTGGGGAGTCTCCCACATGCCTTTTGGCGAACACCAAATGTGTTTGCTTATTTTTTTCTTTAAGCAATGGCTTTCTTCTGGCCACTCCGTAAAGCCCAGCTCTGTGGAGTGTACGGCTTAAAGTGGTCCTATGGACAGATAATCCAATCTCCGCTGTGGAGCTTTGCAGCTCTTTCAGGGTTATCTTTGGTTTATTTGTTGCCGCTCTGATTAATGCCCTCCTTGCCTGGTCCGTGAGTTTTGGTGGTTGGCCCTCTCTTGGCAGGTTTGTTGTGGTGCCATATTCTTTAAAAAAAATTATAATGGATTTAATGTTGCTCCGTGGGCTGTTCAAAGTTTCTGATATTTTTTTATAACCCAGCCCTGATCTGTACTTCTACACAACCTGTTTGGAGAGCTCCTTGGTCTTCATGGTGCCGCTTGCTTGGTGGCACCCCTTGCTTAGTTGTGTTGCAAACTCTGGGGCCTTTCAGAACAGGTGTATATATACTGAGATCATGTGACAGATCATGTGACACTTAGATTGCACACAGTGGACTTTATTTAACTAATTATGTGACTTCTGAAGGATCTTATTTAGGGGCTTCATAGCAAAGTGGGTTAATACATATGCACGCACCACTTTTATGTTATTCATTTTTTAGAATTTTCATTTCACTTCACCAATTTTGACTATTTTGTGTATGTCCATTAAATGAAATCCAAATAAAAATCAATTTAAATTACAGGTTGTAATGCAACAAAATAGGAAAAACACCAAGGGGGATGAATAATTTTGCAAGGCACTGTACTTAACCAGATTTGCACAGATCCATAATTTGTGTGTGTCTCCAGCCGACAAACTACACTTTCGCTACACTTCCTCCCCAGTTATGCTTACACACAAGTGTTCGGAGCATGCTAGATAGCTAATTAGCACAGGTGGTTGCCTCTGTCTTCCGTCTGTCTTCTGTAAACAACTGCTGTAACATGGAGATATGGCCGTGTGGGAGCACTAATCCTAACCCTATAAAAGGTGTGTAGTAATTTAACCTTTTGTTTTTTGAAAATTATTCCTCACTGATATGAAAGATTACTTATGTTTCCAAAACCGTATCACAAACTATGCGTGTTAACGTTCAGATTGAGCGTCGAGGCTCTTAACAAAAGTACCCCAGGAAAAAGATACTATCATCAATAGGCGCTAAAGGTAGTTGGCGTTTTTGAATGGGCTAGTGCACACTCAGATAGCCTTGTCCAACTAGGCCTACTATCGCCTCATAGGCTATACCTTAGCTGGCAACATTGTAACCAATGCCAGCCATAATTAAGGATATAAAGCCTACAGGTTAAACAATTTAGCTCAGATTTTCTCCCCATCATAACCGTCAGAGGTGGGTAAATAACAGTGCTTTCCTTGAAAAGAGGAGAATATGAGCTTTCCAAAAATGCCAGAAGTATTACTTTTCTCCTAATATTCAGCAAAAAGCATTTGTTTTTCCAATTTGAAAAAGCAAATGCAACTTGCTATTGCCAACACAGATTAATAAAAGCATGGCACATTAGAGCTTCTGATGTGATCAGAGCAAAAATGGCGGAAATGAAAGCAAAGATTATCAAATACATTATTGTTTCTAATTGAGGTTAATTTGTTACAATTATCCTGTCTGCGCATCAGTTCAAAAGAGAGACCGAGATGAGTGATTGAAGTGACCGAGAGCTGTGTTTGTGGGAGAGCCAGATCAATGCAATCAGCCCATGCAACAGAAAGACGTTATTGGCCAATGAGAGGATTGCATTATATATTCTGCACAGGGATACATGCTTATAATTGGACAAAACAGATTAAAAGGAGTTTCATGTGAAATTGAATGTCCATTTGTCTCACGTGGAATTCTCGCCTCGTTACATTTTCGTCAACTAAAATGAAAAGTAATTGGTAGTAGTTATAGTTTTTTTCAGAGCGTTTAATCTCAGAGCATTTAATCTCTTTCAGAGCATTTCATCAGGAAAAGTAGGTTATTGACCACTGCGCCACTCGGGAGGCCTCAATCTACCATTTTCATTTAGAATTTCTGTTTACCATTTCCAGTTTTCAATGAAACATTTTCGATTTTCATTTTAACATCGCAATTTCATTGTGGCATTAATCATGTGCACTTCTATGAAAATATACAGTTGAAGTCGAAAGTTTACACACATCTTAGCCAAATACATTTAAACTCAGTTTTTCACAAATCCTGACATTTAATCCTAGCAAAAATTCCCTGTCTTAGGTCAGTTAGGATCACCACTTTATTTTAAGAATTTGAAATGTCAGAATAATAGTAGAGAGAATGATTTATTTCAGCTTTTATTTCTTTCATCACGTTCCCAGTGGGTCAGAAGTTTACATACACTCAATTAGTATTTGGTAGCATTGCCTTTAAATTGTTTAACTTGGGTAAAATCTTTTGGGTAGCCTTCCACAAGCTTCCCACAATAAGTTGGGTGAATTTTGGCCCATTCCTCCTGACAGAGCTGGTGTAACTGAGTCAGGTTTGTAGGCCTTCTTGATCGCACACGCTTTTTCAGTTCTGCCCACAAATGTTCTATAGGACTGAAGACAGGGCTTTGTGATGGCCACTCCAACACCTAGACTTTGTTGTCCTTAAGCCATTTTGCATCAACTTTGGAAGTATGCTTGGGGTCATTGTCCATTTGGAAGACCCATTTGCGACCAAGCTTTAACTTCCTGACTGATGTCTTGAGATGTTGCTTCAATATATCCACATAATTTTCCTTCCTCATGATGGCATCTATTTTGTGAAGTGCACCAGCCCCTCATGCAGCAAAGCACCCCCACAGTATGATGCTGCCACCCTCGTGCTTCACGGTTGGGATGGCGTTCTTCGGCTTGTAAGTAGCCCCTTTTTCCTCCAAACATAACGATGGTCATTATGTCCAAACAGTTATATTTTTGTTTCATCAGACCAGAGGACATTTCTCCAAAAAGTACAATCTTTGTCCCCATGTGCAGTTGCAAACTTTAGTCTGTCTTTTTTATGGCGGTTTTGGAGCAGTGGCTTCTTCCTTGCTGAGTGGCCTATCAGGTTATGTCGATATAGGACTCGTTTTACTGTGGATATAGATACTTTTGTACCTGTTTCCTCCAGCATCTTCACAAGGTCCTTTGCTGTTGTTCTGGGATTGATTTGCACTTTCGCACCCAAGTACATTCATCTCTAGGAGACAGAACGCGTCTCCTTCCTGAGCGGTATGACGGCTGCGTGGTCCCATGGTGTTTACACTTGCGTACTATTGTTCGTACAGATGAACGTGGTACCTTCAGCCGTTTGGAAATTGCTCCCAAGGATGAACCAGACTTGTGGGGGTCTACAATTTTTTTTCTGAGGTCTTGGCTGATTTCTTTTGATTTTCTCATGATGTCAAGCAAAGAGGCACTGAGTTTGAAGGTAGGCCTTGAAATACATCCACAGGTAGACCTCCAATTGACTCAAATTATGTCAATTAGCCTATCAGAAGCTTCTAAACCCATGACATCATTTTCTGGAATTTTCCAAGCAGTTTAAAGGCACAGTCAACTTAGTGTATGTAAACTTCTGACCCACTGGAATTGTGATACAGTGAATTATGAGTGAAATAATCTGTCTGTAAACAATTGTTGGAAATATTACTTGTGTCATGCACAAAGTAGATGTCCTAACAGACTTGCCAAAATTATAGCTTGTGAACAAGACATTTGTGGAGTGGTTAAAAAATTTGTTTTAATGACTCCAACCTACGTGTATGTAAACTTCCGACTTCAACTGTAAATGCATTTATCATTTTCACATATCAATAGAGCATTTAAGCATTGCATTTTCGAATTGATCACCCTAGTTATTAGTTATTGTTGACAAAATTAACACTGACTTAGTGACATAATTCACAGCCTGAACATTGCACTTAGGCATAAGCCTAAATAGATAGACATGTTACAAGAAGCCAATAAAAAGTTATAAAGCTAAAATAAGTTATTGGTTTATTGTGCTGGGACTGCCTGCAGGAGTTGACTATGACTGATATTTCAAACGCTTTTTGGTTTGTGTTGTGTGTACAGTATATAGTATGTTTTAATATATTTAACTTTATATAACTTTATATTGAAGAATGTTATTGTATGTGATTGTTGTAATACACGTTTTGTAATATTTAGCATTTATATTCTAAATAAACTCATCTTGCTGCCTTTTCTGTGTTTCTGTGCATTTGAAAAACCGCAATGAAAGTCCTCCAGCACTAGTCATTTTAAGCTGTCCTGAGCAAACCTGCCTCAGTGTTAAACGAAGAAAACCAATACATTATCATTCTTGCATAATGATTTCTTCAACTTTTAACCTACACAATAGAGTCTATCCTGTAACAATAAAAAGTCATAATTTTTACAGTTTAGAAAGGAGGGGCAAGTAAGATGGTACATTTCGTAGAAATTTTACCAACTCAACCACACAGTAAGAAATTATTCTGGGGTGAGTTGAAGTTGACTCAAAAAACAACAATTCACCCCAGAATAATGTCTTAATAAACTTAAGCTTAATACATTTAATAAACTTCAACTTACTTAATAAAAATTAATGCAAGTCGTGCAGAGCCCGTAGTCTAGCGGTATCACACCTGACTTAGACAGGTCACACCTCTCCCCACCAAAGACCGGGGTTAAATTCCCTGCTCCAACCCTTCAATCTGTTTCTCCCATCTGTCTGTAATCCCTCTGTCATTTCATAACAGTCTCAGTGTCAAAATTCCCCCAAAATATTTTTTGCAAAATGTATGCAAGTGGTTTCAATAATTTGTTAATTTAATTTAACCAAAACAATGTCAATCCAACTTAAAGCTGCAATATGTAACTTTTTGGGCGACCTGACCAAATTCACATAGAAATGTTTGTTATAGATCTGTCATTCTCATTAAAAGCAAGTCTAAAAAGCAGTAGATGTGTTCTATATGGGATATTTCTATGCTTCCCGTTCTTAAGTTTAGTTTTTGTCTTTTACTTTTGGTTTTGTACACCAGCTTCAAACAGCTGAAAATACAATATTTTCGTTTATGGAAAATATATTTCACAGCGGTTTAGATGGTACAATGATTCTCTACACTATATTGCTGGTTTTATCACATTACATCTCCAGTTATGGATGGTAGGTTGAAAACTGTGTTTGACAATGCCTTCCAAAATGTTATATAATGGCAAATAATCAAATGCATATGATAATGTTATATATTAAGATGCTTCAGAGAAAGGGATCTAATTCTGCAGTAGACAGGATTCAAAACACCATAATGGTGTTTAGAAGCTTTAGAGAGAGGAAACGAAACCAAAAGAGAAGGTATCTAATGCTGCACTGAACAGGACTCGAAACACCAAAATAGGGTTTTCAACCTTTTCTGTTAGTGCTCCCAGTCCCTGGCAAGGTGTTGCACAACACTTGAGTTAGTGGTGTTACAACCAGTGTTGCCAACTCATTTTCAGGGGAAGTTGCTAGAGGCAGGTCGATTTGTTGCTAAAAGTTGCTAAATGACGTTGTGATGTCATTGCATGATGACGTCATTACGTAATAACTTAAAACTGCGTCATTACATAGGTTACATAGGTACGTTGTACGAATACGCAATAACATTACTCAAATTGACTGGCCATCTCGGGGACAAATATGATTTGACATTTGTTAGTTTAGATTTGTTTGTTTATTATCACATAACTTTTATTTGTAAAAGTAATATAAACACAATACATTTTGTATGATCAGATATTTATGTTTTTAAACACAACACATTGAATTATTGAACAATTACACGTTACACATTATTGAACAATTGCATTTTATTTATTTTCTTATTAACTAGTAAACCTACCCATTCTGAACAATTATAGATTCAAGCAGTGTATTGGTAGTTAGTTAACATGCTACCTAACTGATCAACAATTATAGATACAAGCTAATAAGGTATATATGCTATTTTATTGAACAAGCAACTTAACTCAAATAATGATGTGTGCGCTAGGCATCTCTCTCCAGCTCTCTCTCTAGGTTGTTGTGCTGCTTGACTGGCCTGCTGCTGCCTGTGAACAAGCTGAGCGCCTGCTGCTGACGTCACTCATAATGCACTTTTGCAGCCAGGCACATGTGTTGTGACTGAGTGTGTGACAGAGAAAATCGTTTTTGTGTCATTCAGAGGGAAAATGCGTGCATTTTAGCGTTTGAGTCACTTTTCAAAAGTTGCTAAAAGTTCCAAAGTACCTACATTTGTTGCTAGCTGCTGTTTGAAAGAAAAGTTGCCAGGGTAGTCTGAAATGTTGCTAAATCTAGCAATAAAATTGCTAAGTTGGCATCACTGGTTACAACATAATGTTTCAGAACATCTCAGGATGATGTGTTTCAAAACTCCAGCAAAGTTAAGGTTTCGTCTCCTTCAAGTTGGTGGCAGCTCAGTTGCCACTAGTTTTGGTGTTACAAAGCACTTAATTTTAACAGTGTAGTTGACACGTGTGGGGAAATGTTTACACTAAGGTAAGGGTTAGGGTTAGGGTTGAGGGTTAGGGTTGAGCCAGCATGTGGCCATGAAGTAGAAAGATAATGCATTTGATTCCAGTATAGTAAATGAGCTTTCCTGGTCAGATTGACCAGAATTCCACGTTGTCTTTGTGTACTCAGCATTGGGATTTCCTTGAGTTGAACTGAGTTAAACAGAGTTCCTTTACCACAGTTTAAACATTGGTAAACCTACACAAAGAGGAGGTAGATTTAATTCCAGTCCTCTGAATGGTCTTTCTACACCTACAAACATGACTTTGCTAAATCCAAGAGTACTTCTCAATATCTAATGTGACTTCATATCCTTATCTTCTTTCCTTCATCTATGCAAGTGAAGGAACAGGTGACAGCAGATGCACAGTCAGCATCCAACATGTTGCTTTCACCTATGATTTCAGATCTGTGTGGATGGAGAAGAGATGAGGAAGGAAGCTGATTTAGACTTTTGAGATATACCAAACTGTCAAAGACACAGACAAATTTACCACACATCCTCTTCCACTGTTGACCACAGAGTCAGACAGAGTCCTATTGTATGAATGGAGCCAGGTCATGGGAGTCTTATCGCCTATTCTCGGAAAAAAGGAAGTTAATTTATTCAGAATTACTGTACCTTATCTGTTTCTACGTCTTCCTTGAGATTAGTGTAGGCAAATGAGTGTAACATGCAAACCAGGGTCCATCTAACCAGGATACCAGGAAGAGAGCAGTGTTCTGTCTGCGTTACTGGTGACGTGCACAATGTTGTCTGACGTGCACATTGGCACAACCAACCCTGTGAACTACTTCCTGAAAGCAGTTAATTGATTGTATTTCTAGGTTGTGGGATGGATTATTTCCTTGTTTGTGGAATGAAGTGCAATGTAGTTAATCGTGTTATGCAAATAACTGTCTGGTAACGTAGATACAAAAAAAAAAGTATTTATTGAATCAACATGCAAACACAGATAACTTCAGCATGTAAGAGATGAAAATGCACCTGATTTGTTTTGACTCACAGACGTACGATTCTCATTATCTGATGGTAAAAAATGACTACTCATGTGATTGGGAAATTAATTTTGACAGACTGCAATATCAGAGTGAATTAGCAATGATAACAGAGTTTACATTTGAGTTACTGAATGAATGATTCCGTGATGGTTAGAACAGTATCAGAGATGAGACCGACACCTACAGTAGGCCTAGCCTACTATTGGTGGTAGCATAGAAACAACTATTCATTTGTTGCAAAGGAGGAGGAAGCTGACTAAAGGTCACCTTATGTTTGTTACCTGTTTTTTCAGGAACAGGAAGGGTCAAATGTAAAATGGGGGAGAGAGAGATCGAGAGAGAGAGATCTTTAGTGTCTAGAAGATTATACGGGTGCTTCATATGTCAGTGAAATGTGAAACACAGTAGTGAAAGGTTTCAGCAATGAAACTTGCAAACAGTTTACACTTTCCCGACACCCTTAAAAAGTGGTGGTTACATTGGATAAAAGCCAGAATACTATACTTGAGTGAAGTCATAACAGAGATTTCGACTATTTATCAATAAATGGCGCCATCAACAGGCTATTATGAGCATAGTTAGAATTGTCTTACACCTACAAAGATCTACCACATGGTGGAAGTGTTGATTACGATTTGACAGAGAGAAGATTGTACACAAATGCCATGCCTTCTGTTTTTTGTGTAAAATAACAAACAAACTCTTCTAGCCATTTATGTTTGTCTAGCACATGTCAATGGTTAATCAAATGGAAACGTACAGGCTGGAGTAAATAATATGTCATGGAAAAATAATTAACGACAGGAAGGCACTTAAGACTATTGACATGTAGTCGTTGAATCATCTTTGAGGGTTCAGTCAGATGACAAGAAGACACACTTTACATATTGAAATATTGTTTGGATTAAGGCTGGTCAGTGGGCTGAGTTCAGGGTTCAGTGTTTTGTATTTGGGAGTTAGGGGGTGTGGGCCCTCAATTGGCCATGATGTCCTAAGCCCCAAAGAAACTCTGTATTTTGAAATTAACACTATGTTTTGGATATGGTCAATGTCTATGGTTGAGTGTTTAGGGTTTAGGGCCTGTGGCCCAACACTCTGGGCCCTAAATTTGTCCATGACTGATGTCCTAAACCCTGAGCGCCACACAATAGAGTTTAGAATCACAAAGCACATCGACAACAGAACAGGGATGAGCTAATCTGTATTTTTCAGCATTCCAGGCATTCTGACCCCTGTCGTGTTTTTCCAGCCTGGAAATTCTGAAATCTGTTCTGATGCTAACAGCTAGCGCTAAGAGGAGAGCTGTACGGGAAAACAATCAAACAAAAAAGGAGATAGGATAGATAGCTGATAGCAGAGCGGGTCGTCACTCATGTTGCTGCGTGGAGACATTGATGTCACACAGCAGGAATTCAGCAGATGAGGAAATTAGGGCAGGGGTGAAGGGTTGAGGAGAGGGTGAGGATGACTGAAGGGGTAGGGGGAGCTGAAGAGGTTAGGGCTAAAGGTGTAAAAAGAGGGTGAGGATGACTGAAGGGGTAGGGGGAGCTGAAGGGGTTAGGGCTAAAGGGGTAAAAAGAGGATGAGTAGGGCTGAAGGGGTAAAAAGAGGATGAGAGGGCTGAAGGGGTGAGGAGTGTGTGAGAGGTGACAGGGGTGAGGTGTTGGAGGAAGATAGTTGACAAGCTTATTGGGATTGGAGGAAGTGGGAGGACGTGTGAGGGTTGAGAAGGGGTGAGGCAGTGGAAGTGAAGGTGTGTGTGTGTGTGGGGGGGGGGGGGGGGGGGGGTGTTGACAGGGATGGGAACATTCCACACAGGCAGAGCAAGCTTTGTCTTACTGTCTTACTCAGTGTGAGGCACCCAGTCAATAAACCACAGCACAACAGGCAAATTGAGTGAGTTGGCCCACAGGTAAATCCTATTACTGTATATCCGGACAAATAGAGCTAGGGGAACCTCTGAGTCATCCCCATGTAAACAGTGCAGCCAGATCAGTGTGTGTGTGTGTGTGTGTGTGTGTGTGTGTGTGTGTGCGTGCGTGCGTGCGTGCGTGCGTGCGTGCGTGCGTGCGTGCGTGCGTGCGTGCGTGTGTGCGTGCGTGTATGCGTGTGTCAACAGTGGACAGCATAAAATAGATGGCTACAGACGTATTGGCAAGAATACGTTCCTGCAGAATCAAGTAAATAATTGTCAAATGATTACCACCAATGTTTCATCAACATAAAACTAGCAGCCGCTCAAGGACACTTTACATGGAGTATACTGTACATGAAGGGATTTAAATTTGCAACCTCTTGGTTGAATGCATCAGTGTTTCGGCAGTGCCACCAGGTTCATACATATTACTTGGAACATGTATTAACATACTCTAAAAAAAAGAAGGATATGGTTAGGGTACAGTGTTGTTCCCTGGGGTAGAAAAAAGTCAAAGGTACACTTCACAGGTACACATCCACTATATATACAAAAGTATGTGGACAACCCATCAAATGAGTGGATTCGGCTATTTCTGCCACACTCGTTGCTGACAGGTATAAAATCGAGCACACAGCCATTTAATCTCCATAGCCAAACATTGGCAGTAAAATGGCCTTACTGAAGAGCTCAGTGACTTTCAATGTGGCACCGTCATGGGTGCCACCTTTCCAACAAGTAAGTTTGTCAAATTTCTGCCCTGCTAGAGCTGCCCCAGTCAACTGTAAGTGCTGTTATTGTGAAGTGGAAATGTTTAGGAGCAACATCGGAGTAGCGCGTAAAAGGCGTCTGTCCTCGGTTGCAACACTCACTACTGAGTTCCAAACTGCCTCTGGAAGCAACGTCAACACAATAACTGTTTGGCGGGAGCTTCATGAAATGGGTTTCCATGGCCGAGCAGCCGCACACAAGCCTAAGATCACCATGCACAATGACAAGTGTCGGCTGGAGTGGTGTAAAGCTCGCCGCCATTGGACTCTGGAGCAGTGGAAATGTGTTCTCTGGAGTGATGAATCACACTTCTCCATCTGACAGACAAATCTGGGTTTGGCGGATGCCAGGAAGACGCTACCTGCCCAAATGCATAGTGCCAACTGTAAAGTTTGGTGGAGGAGGAATAATGTTCTGGGGCTGTTTTTCATGGTTTGGGCTAGGCCCCTTAGTTCCAGTGAAGGGAAATATTAACGCTACAGCATACAATGACATTCTAGACGATTCTGTGCTTCCAATTGGCCCAGCGTCGGGGTAGGCCGTCAATGTAAATAAAAAGTTGTTTTTAACTTGCCTAGTTAAATAATAAATAAATAAAACATATAGTTGAAAGCCTTCCCAGAGTGGAGACTGTTATAGCAGCAAAGGGGAGACTAACTCCATATTAATGATGAGCAGGTGTCAATATGCTTTTGGTCATGTAGTGTATGAACTCACATGGTACAGTTCGGTACCTTGTAGGTGGTACCGAACTAGTAACCTGTGACATTTCACATGAAATCATGTGAAAACGTGGTTTTGGATGACTTCACATGTAAAATCATGTGATCACGTGAAATTCATGTGGTTTTCTGTAAGGGTGAGGACCATGTTAGGATGTTTGTACAAGTTTCTCAAGACATTTATTTGATCAGTTGTCAGGACGTCATGTGATGGTGGTTGCAGATTGTCTCAAACCATCCCGAAGTAGTTGCGAAGTGACTATGCATAAATAATTAACAGAGTAGCAGCAGCGTAAAAAGATGGGGTGGGTGTGCAAATAGTCCGAGTAGCCATGATTAGCTGTTCAGGAGTCTTATGGCTTGGGGGTAGAAGCTGTTGAGAAGCCTTTTGGACCTAGACTTGACGCTCCGGTACCGCTTGCCGTGCGGTAGCAGAGAGAACAGTCTATGACTAGGGTGGCTGGAGTCTTTGACAATTTTGAGGGCCTTCCTCTGACACCGCCTGGTATAGAGGTCCTGGATGGCAGGAAGCTTGGCCCCAGTGATGTACTGGGCCGTACGCACTACCCTCTGTAGTGCCTTGCGGTCGGAGGCCGAGCAGTTGCCATACCAGGCCAATGTGGTGGCATAGCAGAAAGATTGGAATGCTGTCAACCGAGAGATTATGTGTTCAAATCCTACAGTAGGTGAGGACAACTTTAATAATAATTACTGTATAAATAAACATACATCGTGTGTCAAATATGTAAGTTAATAACACTTTATGTTTTTAAAAAAATCTTGTTGCGAGCAGGGTTCAAACCAACGGTTGATATAACCTGTCGATTTCAAGTTAACTGCTTTAGCAAAACTGCACTTAACAGCTATTTTATAAGGTTCTTAGACTATTTTTTTTACAATGTATGATAAAGTTACATGTTGTAAGGATCTCGTTGATCTTTTCTCCATAAAAATCACATGGATGTGTGTGAAACGGTAAAGCAGAAACGTGGGATTTTGTCATATATGTTAAAACTAGCCTTTTTGAATTTTGTCTAAGGTTAGTAGCTAGCAGTAGCCTAGTCAAGGATGCCATGATCATGCAAGATTGGCACTCTACACTTGAGACAGACCAAGTGAAGGGAAACAAAGTAATCCTTGAATTTGTAGGTTTAAAATATCCCTCTGGTGGCCAAGTTGACCTTTTTTAAGTAATGCCATTTGTTACAGGAAATAATCACTAACACCTGGTTAGGTTAGCATAGGGCTAAATGTGCCAGGTTATGTAATGGGTACAGCTAATGTGTACCATTTTATCACGTGCATGAGGGGAGCAGTGGGGAAAGTAGCAGGGGGGCAGCGAGGGGAAGTGGAGGTTGCCGGTTGTCATTGTGCGTTCACGTGGCTAACTTGACAACAAACACAGCTCAGGGGTCAGGAGTGTGTGGCATGTGCCGAGGTTACACAGAGGTCAGGGGTCACTGTGGCCACAATGCTGAGGTCCGCTGAGGTCAGCAGCCTAGAGGGGCCACGCTCTTTCATGGCCTTTTATTGATCAGCATGCGTGTGACCTGGCATGTATTAGTCAATCCCTGAAGATTTGACTGACTGACTGACTCAGTGGGCTGACTGAGGGGATAAATAAGCTGATAATTAAAAACCAAACACTGGGCCAACATAAGAAGGTTAGCTTTTCTCTAGCAGAAGGTAGATAGGCTTGACTGAGGAGGTTATAGTGTGTGTGTGTGTCTGTGTGTATATGTTTCAATGTGTGTATTTGAATGCGTGTGAGCGCAACTATGCGTGTGTGTGTACCGGTGGTAAGAAAGAGGATAAGAGGGGGTATAATATGAGGTGATTATGCTGCTGAGTGGGGCTGACAGCGGGTAGAGTGGCCCCCCACTGAGTTATACGACGAGATGGGTATAAGAAGCCTTCGGCTGGGGCTTAGCTGGGGGTGTAGTGGGTACCAGAGCCAGCTCTCCATAAGCCAACTCTCCATAAGCCCCATAGTTATCATCAGGGCTGGGCTCTGGTCAAAAGTAGTGCACTATACAGGGAAGAGGGTGCCATTTAGGATGCAACCCAGACCCTGTGCCAGCACTCCATAAGCCCTGTAGTTATCATCAGACCCAGGGCGATAATGACTGCCTGGTGCCTTGGTGCTGGGCTTGGCACAGCTTCACACAGCTCTGTGAGCCCTCCCAGCGCAGGCAGCACAATGGCATTCCTTGCCAGCACACACTGCAAGGCTGCTGCATTAACACACACAAAGCGGTGGAGAGAGAGAGAGAAAGAGAGGGGAGAAGGAGAGCGGGAGAGGGGGGGAGAAGGAGAGGGGGAGAGGGGGAGGGGAAGGAGAGGAGAGAGAGAGAAAGAGGAGAAGAGAAGATAAGAGGTGAAAAAAGAAGAGAAGAAACGAGAAGATTGAAAAAAATTGCCATTTGGGTGTGATTATGAATAGGTGGCCTTAGAGGAAGTATTCCTGTATATGGAGACACATATGGCTCATATATTTCTTTACAGCCATATACACTTTTAGAAAAATGTGTTCCAAAAGGGTTATTCAGCTGTCCCCATAGGAGAACCCTTTGTGGTTCCAGGTAGAACCCTTTTGGGTTCCTCTGTGGAAAGGGTTCTACATTAAACCAAAAAGCGTTCTTCAAAGGGTTCTTCGATGGGGACAGCCAAAGAACCGTTTTAGGTTCTAGATAGCACCTTTTTTATATATACAGAATTGGCCCCTTTCATCGTAATGGTATTCATGGTATTTATGATGTAGTATTTCTCATAGGTCCTGTCCCAAATGGCACCCTATTCTCTATATATAGTACAAACGGGCCTTGGTCAAAAGTTGAGCACTATATAGGGAAGAGGGTGCCATTTGGGATGCAGTCATACGATAGTAGGAACACCAGCAGTAGGAGGAGGAGGAGGAAGCTTGGCAGCAGATACGGTACTGAGGCTGGAGAACAGAACAGCAGTAGCAGCACAATCTTATAGTAGCTGAACTCAACGGCCCCTTGGTGCAAAACCGGCTGCCAAGAATCATCTGAAGGCGTGATGCTGCACATAGTAATGCTTTCTCCAATATCCGCATAGACCTGCCTTGTATGGGTCTTCTTCTCAAACGTGCGATATTCATTTCATTGCTTTGAGGATCGCAATGTATGAAAAGTACTGAAATAAAGTTATCATTATTATTATCTTAATTGATTATCATTTAAATGAGCTAATTCAACTAATAAAAAGTATCATAAGAAAATACGAACATCATTTGGGCATCAAAGCAGCTGTGATCGTGGTTGATTGTAAAACCCTTTTCTGTCCTCCTTTTGATTGTCATCCCCTCATTCTTCGGTCACCTTTCTTGTGGCCCCGTGGACCTTGGACTTTACGAGGAGCACGACCCCGGGGACACCGCTGGGAGTTGGACATTTCAGTAGTAGTCCCTCTGGAGAAATGTTTTGTAATTATCCTACAACTACCATGGGGCCGTGGGGCAGGGCCATAAATGCATGCTTGCTGATGGAGTGCTTGTAATTGCTGTGGCTTGAACCATCATGGGGCGGAGCAGAAGGAGGAAGAAGAAGTGGAGGAGGGGGTTCTGTTTGGGTTTATAGTAATATACAATACTCACCTTTAGCTGTTGTGCTGCTGCAGCTGTTATATGGCTTTACTATAGTAGAGCTTTGTTCCAATATTCACACTATAGCATACTCCTCTCCTCTCCTCTCCTGTCATTAGTAGAGTATATAGGAGGATATGGAGGGCTGCGTCTTGTCATCATCAGGGTGACAGAAGGGGGGTGGGGAGGTGGGTGGGGAGGGGTTGAGGAGGGGGTGAGGGTGGGTTAAAGGGAAGGGGGGGGGCAGTGAGTGAAGGATAAGAAGTGCTACAGGGTGAGGAGGGTGGGGGAGGTTTGAGTGACAGGTGACACCTTGCAACAGTCTCTGGGGGACTAATGGAGCTGTGAGCACCACTGGGTGGAGACGGGGAGGGAGCTGCTCTTTAGCCCCCTGGAGGAGGGATGATGGAGTGGCCCTCTGTGACTGTAATGCCTGCTGCTAATTGTGTGTGTGTGTGTGTGTGTGTGTGTGTGTGTGTGTGTACTGTGTGCTCCCCCTCCCCTGCCTTTTCTGCCACTAATTGCCCCTGCTCAACATCTCTGAGTTGCCAGGAGGGGGAGGGGGGTGGGAGGGGGAGGATTGGGGAGGGGAGGCTGCCTGGCCTGCCATCTGTTCCGACTCCTGACCCCCTCTCCCCTTCTCCCCCTTCACTCTAACCCTTCCCCCCTCACCTCGCCATCTCCTCAGGGTCCATGGGGGATTTTCCCTTCACTTCATTCTTTCCCTCCTTTTCTTTCTTTTGCGGTAAAAAGGATCCCATGTGCTACGGCCTGCCGCCTCCCTTCTAGGAACACACCCCTCATTATATTCCCCTCCCAACTGATGCATGCCACACGCGCTTGACACACACATACACACACACAGGCACGCACGCACACACCCTTACCCCCCCAAACACACACACACAATACACAGAACACTAGTAACACGTGTCTGTTCTTCTCTGTGTGCCTGTGCATTGTTCTTCTATCTGAAGTGAGACAGACAGCCTCTCCCACTCTGGCCTGTATGATTGACAGATGGATAGATTTTGTATGAGCTTCAGGACCACAGTGACACAGAGCATGTCCAGTAGGGCGACAGGGTCACCCCCATTTACCCCCAAAATCATCTGTCCCCATCACTCAACCCCTTTCAGACCTCTGTCAGTCATAAGTGAGTCATTTCAAATGTAGGCCTATCTTACACATATGTAGGCCACATTCACAAGACAACATAAATTAGTATCATTGATAAGCCACAGAAAGTGACCAAAAAAAGTTACGCCTTTTACTACCAAGAAGGTAGTTATCATTCTTTACAACCCAAACAGAGATAGGACAACCCCCCTCCTCTTGTTACTATGCATCTATAGTCTACAGGGTCATGTCACGTCACACTGCGCTAGCTGTCATGGTTCATGCGACACCCACACACATCCCTCTGAGCAATAATGGATTAATCATAATGGATTAGATTCATATGGCGCCGTTCACTAGGTCTCAAAGCCCCTTGTACATGGTACAGGGGCGTAACACACTCCATTCATTCTCCAATAATTATCCTCTCCCTCCTGAGTAGCTTCTTCAGGGGAACGAGATATGAGGAATCAAGAAATTGATTTCTTATGCATCAAAGATGATTGATAATAAGTCCTTTGTTCATTGATAACCAAATCACTCTCGCTGCTCTACTTCTCTCTCCCTCCATCCCCCTTCTTTTTCCCCTCCTCATTTCCTCTCTTGTCCTCTTTTCTCTCCTTCCCCTCTGTGGTCCCCCAGCGCAGGCTGTCATGTAGAGATTATGATTAGGATATTAGGGCTAATTTAATCCATATTGCCTGGCCTCTCTCTCTCTCTAGGAACATTTAGCATGTGTTAGTGTTTATATTTTCCATCCAGCACATGGGACTGACACAGTAGTAACACAGGGGCTCCCCTTCCCAGGGGCGTCTGTTGGGTATTGCAGGGTGGTGCAGTTGCTCAAGACCCACAATTTAAAGTAGGCAAAAAATAGACTAAAATCATTCAAATCCTGATTAAAATGCAACAGCAAAAATGCAACGACAATAACAATTGTAGAATATAACAAATGTAAATTGTCATACAGTGACAGAATGCAATAACTTTTGTAACTTCCCAGCTCTGCAGATTTTGCTGCGAAGAGACAAAATCATTAGATCATTTGTTTTGGTACTGTCCATATGTAGCTTGTTTTTCGAATGGCTGAAGAATCGCAACATTTACCTTGAGCTAACTCTGGAAATAGCACTGCTGGGTGATTTAAAAAGTCATAGTCAATCGATCAATAATATAATAATACACTTAGCAAAAATGTTTGTCTTTCATTTACAATCTGTAGAAACTATGAGAATAGAAAGGTTCAGAACGTTTGTGAAACATCACAGCACGGTTGAAAAAGATATGGCAAATAGAAATCAAAACTGTATGGTGTTCAGAGATAGATGGGATGGGTCTAGTGGAGCTAAAGGATGGGACTAAAAACAAACAAAAGATAACTATTGTAAAATATACTGTGTCTGTAAAATGTATATAGTATGTATAAGCTGGAAGTAGAAGCCTAAGTGTTGTTGTCCATTCGTTTACTCCAATTAGGGGAGGGGTGGTAGGGTTAGGGGAAAATAATGAAGGAAAATATATTAAAAAAAAAAAAAAATATATATATATATATATATATATATATATATTTACAAAACAAATATATAAGATTAATATAATACAAAAATAAAAATAATAATAATAATAATAATAATAATAATAATAATGCAAAAATGTACTTCCTGCACTAGGCGTACTTCATCATCATCATCCTCTGTCTGCATCCCTAATCCCTGTCTCTGGTATAATGCATTTCCACCTCTCACTCTATCAGTCTTGCTTGTCCATATTCTTCAATTAAAATGAGATATTCTTACAGATCAATATTGCTGGCAAAATGTCATTCAAAATTGCTAGCGCTGTTTAAAAAAAATATAATAATCACCCAGATAGTGCAACTACTGTATAAGCAACACAATAATATCAGACAGAGACAAACTGGCCTGGGGAAAAATGCGCGAGCCACCCCTCGTTGGCTACTATGTTGCAATCAAAATTCTCAGAGCCACCTTGTTGATACAAAATGTTTCAATACTCTCCAAGCTGCCTCATTTGTTGATACAATGTTTCAATATTCTCAGAGCCACCTTGTTGATATGATGCTTCAATGTTCGCAGAATATTTCCCTTCCCTGGCAAATAATGCAGACAGGCAAATGCAAACATTAGCTGGAAGCGCAGGAGACAATGTTTGAGGGACGCACAGGAGACAATGACACTGTCATAGTACTCTGTATGCACTTCATATAGCCTTTAGCAGGGGGTCGCCAACCTTTTTCATGTGTCAATTTACAATTGAACTTACCATTTC
The DNA here is from genome assembly GCF_964263955.1 of Coregonus lavaretus. Lineage (NCBI taxonomy): Eukaryota > Metazoa > Chordata > Actinopteri > Salmoniformes > Salmonidae > Coregonus > Coregonus lavaretus. The sequence continues at coordinate 31,964,697 of NC_139992.1, read as the reverse complement.
TAAAGATCTGCGTGCCAGTTACGATTTTCATATAGGCATTGTAGGCTATCTAACTGTGCCCAAAACACTTCTAACTGCCCACAAACAAAATAATTATATAGCTGGCTAATAGACAGAGGCGCTGTCTATTCAGCACCACAACACGGAGCTCCACTATGCCTACCTGTAGGCCAGGGTTTCCCAAACTCTGTCCTTGGGCCTCCCTAGGTGCACGTTTAGATTTTTCCACTGCACTATACAGCTGATTCAAATAACCAACTCATCAAGCTTTGATTATTTCAATCAGCTGTGTAGTGCTAGGGCAAAAACCAAAAGGTGCACCCAGGGGGGTCACAGGACCGTGTTTGGGAAACCCTGCTGTAGGCTATCGAGGCGCTGTCCATTCAACAGTTCTGAATTATGGGCTCGGCCTTAGCTCCCTTTAAAAAGGGATGTGTAGATTTTCCATGATTCTTGTCATTCTTTGGTCTTGTTTGTTTGTCTTCTTGCGTCCTTGTCGATTGGCATAGTTTGCATTAATGGTCAGCTGTTTTATGCACCTGTTACATTCACATTGATGTCAGCATTTGAAGTCGGCCTTGTGTGATTTGATAGAGTGTATTACTGTATGCATCTATTTCATGTTGCAATGTATCCTCCGTTCCATAAGTAAATGAGTAAATTTATGATGAGGTTGAGTAGTGGTTGACACTGTACACACAGTTCCACAGACCTTTAAACCTAATATTGCGGTGATAATTAATGCCTGGGGTCATTTTTGTTTGTTTCTGCTGTTCTCCAAATAGCATTTTAAAGTTTTTTAATTGTGTAGAAATGCAACAAATGAGCTTCAGGGCAACCGGAGTCCCTGTGTTTATAGACCCATATTTGGATTGAGCGGATAATGTCCCTTTTTCCGTCCGACATTGTAAATGCTGCTTCTGTGCTCTGTGGGCCCCGTGTGAGAGGCTGTGTGTGTGTATGTGTGTATGTGTGTATGTGTGAGACAGAGAGAGAGAGAGAGAGAGAGAGAGAGAGAGAGAAAGAGAGAGAGAGAAAGAGCGAGAACGAGAGAATGTATACAACCTTGAGGAACATATTTTGTCTAGACTCTAGATACTTATCTATAAATAGAAGGAGTTGTGTATTCAGACCCTTTGCTATGAAACTCGAAATTGAGCTCAGGTGGATCCTGTTTCCATTGATCATCCTTGAGATGTTTCTAACATTTGATTGGAGTCCACCTGTTGTAAATTCAATTGATTGGACATGATTTGGAAAGGCACACACCTGTCTGTACAAGCTATGAGGTCGAAGGAATTGTCCGTAGAGCTCAAAGACAGGATTATGTAAAGGGGGAAGGGTACCAAAACATGTCTGCAGCGTTGAAGGTCCCCAAGAACACAGTGGACTCCATCATTCTTAAATTGATTAGTTTGGAACCACCAACACTCTTCCTAAAGCTGGCCGCCGGGCCAAACTTAGCAATCGGGGGAGAAGGGCCTTGGTCCAAGAACCCGATGGTCACTCTGAGAGAGCTCCAGAGTTCCTCTGTGGAGATGGGAGAACCTTCCAGAAGGACAACCATCTCTGCAGCACTCCACCAATCAGGCCACTCCTCAGTACAGAGATATCCTTGATGAAAACCTGCTCCAGAGCGCTCAGGACCTCAGACTTGGGCGAAGGTTCACCTTCCAACAGGACAACGACCCTAAGCACACAGCCAAGGCAACACAGGAGTGGCTTCGGACAAGTCTCTGAATGTCCTTGATTGGCCCAGCCAGATCCCGGACTTGAACCCGATCAAACAGCTTGAGAGGATCTGCAGAGAAGAATGGGAGAAACTCCCCAAATACAGGTGTGCCAAGCTTGTAGCGTCATACCGAAGAAGACTCAAGGCTGTAATCGTTGCCAAGGATGCTTCAACTAAGTACTGAGTAAAGGGTCTGAATATTTATTTAAATGTGATATTTCAGTGTTTTATTTTTAATAAAGTTGCAAACATTTCTCAAAACCTGTTTGTGCTTTGTCATTATGGGGCATTGTGTGTAAATTGATGAGGGAAAAAATGATTGAATACATTTTAGAATAAGGCTGTAACATAATATAATGTGGAAAAAGTCAAGGGGTCTGAATACTTTCCGAATGCACTGTATATTATGGAAACTCCTCCATGGAGATTCCTATATATGGAATTCTTCTGAGAATTCGTAGGCTAGTGAGAAAACCTCCACTACCATCCGTTCTATTGGCCAACGTGCAATCATTGGAAAACGAAATGGATGATCTATGATTAAGACTATCCTACCAACGGGACATTAAAAACTGTAATATATTACGTTTCACCGAGTCCTGGCTGAATGACGACACGGATAATAATAGAGCTGGCTGGGTTTTCTGTGCATCGGCAGGACAGAGAAGCTACGTCTGGTAAGACGAGGGGCGGGGTTTTGTGTCTATTTGTCAATAACAGCTGGTGCTCAATGTCTGATATTAAAGAAGTCTCGATGTATTGCTCGCCTGAGGTAGAGTATCTCATGATAAGCTGTAGACCCCACTATCTACCAAGAGAGTTCTCATCTATATTATTCGTAGCCGTATAATTACCACCACAAACCGATGCTGGCACTAAGACCACACGCAACGAGCTGTATAAGGCCATAAGCAAACAAGAAAATGCTAATCTAGAAGCCAAGAGTTGGCCGGGGACATTAATGCAGGCAAACTTAAATTCGTTTTACCTAATTTCTACCAGCATGTCACATATGCAACCAGAGGAAAAACAACTCTAGGCCACCTTTACTCCACACACAGAGACGCGTAAAAGCTCTCTCTCGCCCTCCATTTGGCAAATCTGACTATAATTCTATCCTCCTGATTCCTGCTTACAAGCAAAAACTAAAGCAGGAAGTACCAGTGACTCGCTCAATACGGAAGTGGTCAGATCTTGCGGATGCTACGCTACAGGACTGTTTTGCTAGCACAGACTGGAATTTGTTCCGGGATTCATCCAATGGCATTGAGGAATATACCACCTCAGTCACCGGCTTCATCAATAAGTGCATCGACGACGTCGTCCCCACAGTGACCGTACGTACATATCCCAACCATCAAACAGGCAAAGCGTCAATACAGGATTAAGATTGAATCCTACTACATCGGCTCTGACACTCGTCGGATGTGGCAGGGCTTGAAAACTATTACGGACTACAAAGGGAAACCCAGCCGCGAGCTGCCCAGTGACGCGAGCCTACCAGATGAGCTAAATTACTTTTATGCTCGCATCGAGGCAAGCAGCACTGAAGCACGCATGAGAGCACCAGCTGTTCCGGACGACTGTGTGATCACGCTCTTGGTAGCCGATGTGAGTAAGACCTTTAACAGGTCAACATTCACAAAGCTGCGGGGCCAGACGGATTACCAGGACGTGTACTCAAAGCATGCGCAGACCAACTGGCAAGTGTCTTCACTGACATTTTCAACCTCTCCCTGACCGAGTCTGTAATACCTACATGTTTCAAGCAGACCACCATAGTCACTGTGCCCAAGGAAGCGAAGGTAACCTGCCTAAATGATTACCGCCCCGTAGCACTCACGTCGGTAGCCATGAATTGCTTTGAAAGGCTGGTCGTGGCTCACATCAACACCATCTTCCCGGAAACCTTAGACCCACTCCAATTCACATACCGCCCCAACAGATCCACAGATTATGCAATCTCAATCCACACTGCCCTTTCCCACCTGGACAAAATAAACACCTATGTGAGAATGCTGTTCATTTACTACAGCTCAGCGTTCAACACCATAGTGCTCACAAAGCTCATCACTAAGCTAAGGACCCTGGGACTAAACACCTCCCTCTGCAACTGGATCCTGGACTTCCTGACCGGCCACCCCCAGGTGGTAATGGTAGGCGACAACACATCTGCCACGCTGATCCTCAACACTGGGGCTCCTCAGGGGTGCGTGCTTAGTCCCCTCCTGTACACCCACGACTGCGTGGCCAAACACGACTCCAACACCATTATTACGTTTGCTGACGACACAACAGTTGGAGGCCTGATCACCGACAACGATGGGACAGCCTATAGGGAGGAGGTCAGAGACCTGGCAGTATGGTGCCAGGACAACAACCTCTCCCTCAATGTGAGCAAGACAAAGGAGCTGATTGTGGATTACTGGAAAAGGCGGGCCAAACAGGCCCCCATTAACATCTATGGGGTTGTAGTGGAGCGGGTCGAGAGTTTCAAGTTCCTTGGTGTCCACATCACCAACAAACTATCATGGTCCAGGACAGTCGTGAAGAGGGCACGACAACACCTTTTCCCCTCAGGAGACTGAAAAGATTTGGCATGGGTCCCCAGATCCTCAAAAAGTTCTACAGCCGCTCCATCGAGAGCACCCTGACCGGTTGCATCACCGCCTGGTATGGTAACTGCTCGGCATCTGCCTGTATGGCGCTACAGAGGGTATTGCATATGGCCCAGTACATCACTTGGGCCAGGCTTCCTGCCATCCAGATCCAAAAAATGGTCAAAGACTCCAGTCACCCAAGTCATAGACTGTTCTCTCTGCTATCGCATGGCAAGCGGTACCGGAGCACCAAGTCTAGGACCAAAAGGCTACTTAACAGCTTCTACCCCAAAGCCATAAGACTGCTGAACAATTCATAAAATGGCCACCCAGACTATTTACATTGACACCCTGCCACCTTTGTTTTTACATTGCTTCAAGTCACTGTTTATTATCTATGCATAGTCACTTTACCCCTACCTACATGTACAAATTACCTCGTCTAACCTGTATCCCCGCACATTGACTAGGTACCGGTACCCCCTGTAGCCTCGTTATTGTTATTTTATTGTGTTACTTTTTATTATTTTTTACCTTAGTTTTTTAGTAAATATTTTCTTAACTCTTTCTTGAACTGTGTTGTTGGTTAAGGGCTTGTAAGTAAGCATTTCACGGTAAGGTCTACACATGTTGTATTTGGCGCATGTGACAAATAAAATGTGATTTGATTTGAAATAGAAACAGCCTATTCTTATGGCACATCTCTCTCTAATTTGGCTGACATAACACCACAGCAAAGAGACACTCCATGTCACAAATAACACAGTATAAAATTATTTCAAAAGGACAAACTACCTCTGCAGGTTATAATATAATAGGTTATAATATCAACAATTGGGTTTGAATCACTCACCTCACTTCAAGACATCTAGCTACCATTCAAAACATATAATTTCCCCACACAGCTAACACCCCATTCCGATTTCACTCAAACTATTGGCAGGCCCTTTACATCCATCTGTGGAGCAGCAGTGGCTGATAGCCCCATTGCAGCAGAGGAAAGGCCGCATATTGAGTGGCCACAATCAATATGGGGAATCAATCTGTGAGATGGAGGGATGAGTGATGGATGGATGTGGCAGGAATCAGCATGTGTGTCTGTGTGTGTGTGTGTGTGTGTTGCAGAATGCAGCCTGAACTGAGTGCTCTGGTGATGGGGGATAATGATGATGAGGCTGGGATACAGAGATGTGGAGAGGCAGCAGAACGCTGGCAGGAGGGCCTGGGTCTGTGAGTGTGTGTGTCTGTGTGTGCTAAGCTTCCTCCACAGGCTTGATGGAAGTGTGTCTGTGGGGTGGGGTGATGCCAGGGCATCGTGATCGTAAACATTTGTGTGCTTGTTTGTGTGTGTGCCCACCGGTCTGGTCTGATCTGGACTGCATCCAGCCCATCAAGGTCAAACAAGGAGAGAAGAGCAGCTCAGTTCTGTGACATACAAACTATACTCTGGCACTATAAATCATTTCCAGCAGTTTCCTCCTCTAGCAGCTAGAGATTGTAACTCCTCTCTCCTTTTCATATCTCATTGATGAGATACTCCAGTTATCCAGAGTGACCCACAATCTGGGTTCTAGCTGAATATAAAGGGATAGAAGCCAGAAAAGGAAGGATCCAAGTGTTACGTACAGTGTGTGTTATGGGTTAGATGAGGTGAATATATCTGTTGTTGACAGGATACAAGTGTACAGCAAGGGATTATTAGTGTACAGTTGTGTGTGCATTGGGCTTGAAGTGCACAGTGTGTGTGTGTGTGTGATATGGGCTTGAAGTGCACAGTGTGTGCTATGGGTTAGATAAGGTACTTTAGCTTTTCTACTTTTCCTTCGCCTTACTCTGGGTCGTTTGGATTAGGATTGTTCTCAGACTGTTCTAGAAGGGGATGTGATTGTGTCCTCAGTGAGTGCTAGGGTCAGATGTGTGTGTGTTGTGTGCGTGCATGCATGATGTGATTGTGTACTCAGTGGTTGCTAGTGTCAGAAGTAAATCTTAAGTAAGCAAGATTTAATGAATTTGTTTTTTTTTCTTCTCCTTCCTCCTTTTGGATAACGGGATGGATTTGTTTTGCACTTTGGATGAGCTGCTGCAGGGAACTTGTCCTGAGTTTCGGGGTCAGTGTTTAAAGTTTTAATGTCACATGGACAAGTGCAGTGAAATACATTTCTTGCAAGCTCTAACTAGGGCTGTTTCAGTGACCGTATTACCGCCACACCCTCGGCAGGGGCGGTGTGTTCAATAGGGCGATATGGGCGACGCACTGCCAAACGGGAAAAGGAAGGGATTTTTTTTCTAATCAATTATATCACGGCAACAGTAGTTATCAGTGTTGTAATCTAGACGTCTGATCTGCCACAGTGCCACTAAATGTCCAATCAGGCTAAAGTCGTGCTTCAAATGCCCCCCCCCCCCCCCCTTTTGGGGCGATTTCAGTCAGGTTGAAAATCGCCCAGAAGTCTCTCATAGACTCCCATGTAAAATCTATTTTTTTCAAATATCAGAGCTTTCAATACAATCTCTATGGGTGTCTGAGGGCTTGCACTTACGCGCTTTCGTCATACGTAACATAACCATGAACGTAACTAAGAAAAGAGCGGGTAGCCTCATCAATCAATTCACTATTACTGTCAAAATGGCAGTGCAACTCGATTGTCTCTTTGAAAGAAGTTCCTTTTTGTCGGCGAACAAATCAAGATAAATTGGCAACGAAACAATTAGGACCTCCCAGACCAAATTTAATAATTCAACAGGTTTCTACTAAAGGCGGAAAGTCCTACACCCGAGGATTTTCCAAAAATTGGTACGAACGAAAAAAGAACATTGCCACTCAACTGGATGAGGGATACAGGCTAGCTGTCCGCCGCCACAACGATGAGGTTAGTGTTGATAATCACAAGTTTACTGGAGAACTGAGACCAAGTAGAGACTTTGGACAGGGTGGATATGGTATAATAAAGGCAGTTTATTCAGAGGTAAAGATATCTGGAATCGCGTGCACGGACCCGTTCGTCAAACTCTTAGGGAGCTATACATTAAGCCCCATTACTTACCATATCAGATAAGAGAAATTGCTGCAGCTACATATATTTTACATCCTGGCCCTACATAGTTCACTATTTGCATCACTTACCAAAATATTACATGTGGTCATATATGCTTGGAAAGTGGAGATGCCATAGAACGTCAAAAAAGTAAACATTGCTGGAGACACATTGCCGTTTTGGAGAAGACATCGCGTTTGCTAGCGAAGAGATTTGTTGTGGCAAATGAACTTGGGCTGGGAATTGCCAGGAACCTCACGATAAGATATATGCATTGCGAGTCTCATGATTCTATACGTATTGCGATTCGATACTGTGATTTTATTGCGCACCATATGTCTGTTGCAGAGGGATCAGAAAGCCATGAGAACGAGTTTTGATCAGTCATGGAAATAAAAGTGCTGAAAACAAATTGGCTCCCAATGTGAAAAGATTGAGAACAAGCTATGAAGGAACAATAATGGTGTTTTGGTGCAGGTACAGCCAACTAGCGCTAAAATATTGCGATATTGTCAATACAGTATATCGTAAAGTATCACTATGTAACTCGATTTCTTTCACCCCAATCCCTCAAATTAACGGTAAATAACTGAATTGTTTGCCCCACATTTAGCTAAGATGATTAGCTAGCCAGCTAAAATGTTTTATTTAGTTAGCAGTCGCATCTACAATAGTTTACTGTCAATAACATGTCTCCAAAAATGACGTGGTGTCTCCAATTGTGTTGACATTTTACGATTGCGATGCGCATCCATGAGTATCCACTTTCTGTAGCTCAGCTGGTAGAGCACTGCGCTTGTAACGCCAAGGTAGTGGGTTCGATCCCCGGGACCACCCATACACAAAAATGTATGCACGCATGACTGTAAGTCGCTTTGGATAAAAGCGTCTGCTAAATGGCATATTATTATTATTATTATTATTATTATTATTATTATCTGAAGAGAGCCCCGAAACATTGTGTGCAGACATTTTAAAAAGATGAAACTGAGGGCTCCACCAACCCTGGTAAGCCAACACTTTTGAGATCAGTCAATAAATGCTTCTGGTATTGACTTATAATCTGCCCCTGTCTTCATGTTGTTGCTGGACATATCTTTTTTAAAATGTGTGTAGGTCACCTAAATCATCAGAAAAATTGCCCCCCCTGAGAATTTTTTCAGGAGCCGCCACTGACCCTCGGTCACAAGTCATGAAGGCAGTCAAATTCCACATTACTGTTTAGTCACGGTAATTAGGCTTCTCCAAGCTCTGATGCTGCTGATGGTCATTAGTAGCCTACCAAACTTGCTAACTGCCTGGTACTCAGCACTCTATTGTCCCTCTAATCCCTCTGACATCAATGTAATCGAAAATCTAATCAAACACTTAATGTTGCTCAACATTTCTATAGGCTATGCAATTGCCAGAGAAAACAGAGTGATGGCCTCTACTAAAAAGAGGAGGATCCCATCAGCTTTCTATAAGCTAGGCCTACTATATTTATTTCTCAACTTTCCTAATATTAAGCACACTGCTTATCTTTACAACAGGAGTATAGCCTACCTGGCTGACATGAAAATGAACCACGGGAAAAGCATCCTCCATTCGCTATTTAAGTGCATAGATGACATGTATTTTTTCCTGCTGCCCCTATTTCGAGACAGGTGCATGATAATGGTCCCTTCTAAATCAAAACAAATTTCACATATATATTATTTAGTATATGTAAAGACAAGATTAAATCAAGAATAGTCTGATAGGTGACAATATTAGCCTATCACTTGTGAATTATATAATATCACTTGTGAATGATGCCCAGCATAAGGAAAGCAACAATGCCTTTTTTTTGCGACTTTTTCTAATCATAGTCACACACCTCATGTAGCCTAGGCCATAGGCCTATATGTTTTGATAAGGTTTGTATCACAACTAAAGTGGCAAAATAACATCTTAAAATTAAGCACATTAATCCGCTTTACAAGGGGTGTAAAGCCTAACTGGCATGCATAAGCAGCGCTTGAGTTTCAAGTTTGGGGAAGATAATTTTCACCATAAAAATGCACCTTTATAATAAAAGCATTACATGCATAATCGCATTTGCGGTCACTTTTGATCATGGTGTTTTCCTGCTAATGGAACATTCACACTTACAGCCTACTGCCATGTGCGCATTGTTGCGCTTATAATGTGAAGAAATAGCCTAATAGTTTATCAACATTTTAAGCTAAACGTTCTGATGGTAGTGGTTTTATTAATTTGGGATCTATCGCATCCCACAACTATCCCAAACTATGTTTGGAATATTTATTTCTAGCACAGAATAGAATAGGTCAACTTTTGTACTATGGGGGATAGTAGATTGACATAGGCTAGTGCTTTTGCTGTTCGTTAGGCCTACTCATCTTGTTGGCTGATGAAAAGTAAATGTGGACAGTTCTTCCAATATCTTCAACATATACCTCGGAATTGGAAAAGGACGTGTGCAGTTGCGTCCCCGATATGTCTGTCTTCACTTGTAACCTGTGAAAAAGACCCGATCATGTGATGGAGAGCCATGTGAGTGAGAGGTGCTTCTGAGCGCGCAGCACTCAGGGAGAAGGGCACAACGCAGCGCTCCGGGCCAAGGGCACAACGGCCACTGTCCACAAAAGGCGTGGATTTGTTTAGGGTGCATTGCGGCCACACAAAGGGGATGCCACCGTGAAATTTGAGGAATTATCAAGCGCATGTCAAATTGTGAATGAGAGACTGATGAAGTGTGTACAGCCTGCGCAAAAAAAACAAAGCAGAGCTCATGCATATCAAGCAACTTTTTTCAAATATCATTGGAGTCGCATAATGCAGCCTTACAATGTATTAAAAATGAAAACATATAGCCCAGCGTTTGTAGAACCACTAAAGTTACATGAATAACTCTTATATAGGAGTACCTATTTCTTTGTTAACCGATCAACACAGAATAGCCGCATGTGCGCACTCCCTCAAATCATTTGGAGAAAATATACTTTTTTTTTTTTTTTTTGTTCAATTATATTCTTCATACTATAAAATAATATAAAATAATGCCAAGGAATTCTAAGCAAATCTTGTCTGCTAAATGAACTAGTGTAGCCCACAGCCATTTGGCATTGCCAGATCAGGACCTAACATAAGGACAACACAGAGTATTTCAGAATAACTATTCTGTTCTTCTGAAATATACATTATCTTCATATCATGTTTCTTTAGACCTGTCTAAAATAAATAATGGATTTATTGTGAAGGTGTAGGCTATATTACATCGATTTATTAGACTTTTTTAAATGTAGTTGTTCCAAAGGTCTGCATCAGTGGCTAGGAGGCTATGTGTGGAAGCCAGTATATGCTAAATGTTTTTATGTTAATTAACGGTCAATTACCGTGAGACCGACAGTTACAGTGGCTTGCGAAAGTATTCACCTCCCTTGGCATTTTACTTATTTTGTTGCCTTACAACCTGATTTTTTGGGAGTTTGTATCATTTGATTTACACAACATGCCTACCACTTTGAAGATGCAAAATATTTTTTATTGTGAAACAAACAAGAAATAAGACAAAAAAACAGAAAACTTGAGAGTGCATAATATTCACCCCCCCAAAGTCAATACTTTGTAGAGTCACCTTTTGTAGCAATTACAGCTGCAAGTCTCTTGGGGTATGTCTCCATAAACTTGGCACATCTAGCCACTGGGATTTTTGCCCATTCATCAAGGCAAAACTGCTCCAGCTCCTTCAAGTAGGATGGGTTCTGCTGGTGTACAGCAATCTTTAAGTCATACCACAGATTCTCAATTGGATTGAGGTCTGGGCTTTGACTAGACCATTCCAAGACATTTAAATGTTTCCCCTTAAACCACTCAAGTGTTGCTTTAGCAGTATGCTTAGGGTCATTGTCTTGCTGGAAGGTACACCTCCATCCCAGTCTCAAATCTCTGGAAGACTGAAACAGGTTTCCCTCAAGAATTTCCCTTTATTTAGCACCATCCATCATTCCTTCAATTCTGACCAGTTTCCCAGTCCCTGCCGATGAAAAATATCCCCACAGCATGATGCTGCCACCACCATGCTTCACTGTGGGGATGGTGTTCTCGGGGTGATGAGAGGTGTTGGGTTTGCGCCAGACATAGCGTTTTCCTTGATGGCCAAAAAGCTCAATTTTAGTCTCATCTGACCTGAGTACCTTCTTCCATATGTTTGGGGAGTCTCCCACATGCCTTTTGGCGAACACTAAACTTGTTTGCTTATTTTTTTCTTTAAGCAATGGCTTTTTTCTGGACACTCTTCCGTAAATCCCAGCTCTGTGGAGTGTACGGCTTAAAGTGGTCCTATGGACAGATACTCCAATCTCCGCTGTGGAGCTTTGCAGCTCCTTTAGGGTTATCTGTGGTCTCTTTGTTGCCTCTCTGATTAATGCCCTCCTTGCCTGGTCCGTGAGTTTTGGTGGGCAGCCCTCTCTTGGCAGGTTTGTTGTGGTGACATATTCTTTCCATTTGTTAATAATGGATTTAATGGTGCTCCGTGGGATGTTGAAAGTTTTTGATATTCTTTTATAACCCAACCCTGATCTGTACTTACATTTACGTCATTTAGCAGACGCTCTTATCCAGAGCGACTTACAAATTGGTGCATTCACCTTATAGCCAGTGGGATAACCACTTTACAATGTTTATTTTTATTTATTTATTACTTTTTTTGTGGGGGTGGGGTAGGGTAAGGGGGGGGGGGGGGGGGGGGGGGTAGAAGGATTACTTTATCCTATCCCAGGTATTCCTTAAAGAGGTGGGGTTTCAAATGTCTCCGGAAGGTGGTGAGTGACTCCGCTGTCCTGGCGTTGTGAGGGAGCTTGTTCCAGAATTGGGGTGCCAGAGCAGGGAACAGTTTTGACTGGGCTGAGCGGGAACTGTGCTTCCGCAGAGGTAGGGGAGCCAGCAGGCCAGAGGTGGATGAACACAATGCTCTCGTTTGGGTGTAGGGACTGATCAGAGCCTGAAGGTACGGAGGTGCCGTTCCCCTCACTGCTCCGTAGGCAAGCACCATGGTCTTGTAGCAGATGCGAGCTTCAACTGGAAGCCAGTGGAGTGTGCGGAGGAGCGGGGTGACGTGAGAGAACTTGGGAAGGTTGAACACCAGACGGGCTGCAGCATTCTGGATGAGTTGTAGGGGTTTAATGGCACAGGCAGGGAGCCCAGCCAACAGCGAGTTGCAGTAATCCAGACAGGAGATGACAAGTGACTGGATTAGGACCTGTGCCGCTTCCTGTGTAAGGCAGGGTCGTACTCTCCGAATGTTGTAGAGCATGAACCTACAGGATCGGGTCACCGCCTTGATGTTAGCGGAGAACGACAGGGTGTTGTCCAGGGTCATGCCAAGGCTCTTCGCACTCTGGGAGGAGGATACAACTGAGTTGTCAACCGTGATGGCGAGATCATGGAACGGGCAGTCCTTCCCCGGGAGGAAGAGCAGGGGTTCAGCTTGAGGTGGTGTTCCGTCATCCATACTGATATGTCTGCCAGACATGCAGAGATGCGATTCGCCACTTGGTTATCAGAAGGGGGAAAGGATAAGATTAGTTGTGTGTCGTCTGCGTAGCAATGATAGGAGAGGCCATGTGAGGATATGACAGAGCCAAGTGACTTGGTGTATAGCGAGAAAAGGAGAGGGCCTAGAACTGAGCCCTGGGGGACACCAGTGGTGAGAGCATGTGGTGCGGAGACAGCTTCTCGCCACGCCACTTGGTAGGAGCGACCTGTCAGGTAGGACGCAATCCAAGAGTGAGCCGCGCCGGAGATGCCCAACTCGGAGAGGGTGGAGAGGAGGATCTAATGGTTCACAGTATCAAAGGCAGCAGACAGGTCTAGAAGGACAAGAGCAGAGGAGAGAGAGTTAGCTTTAGCAGTGCGGAGAGCCTCCGTGACACAGAGAAGAGCAGTCTCAGTTGAATGACCAGTCTTGAAACCTGACTGGTTTGGATCAAGAAGGTCATTCTGAGAGAGATAGCAAGAGAGTTGGCTAAAGACGGCACGCTCAATAGTTTTGGAGAGGAAAGAAAGAAGGGATACTGGTCTGTAGTTGTTGACATCAGAGGGATCGAGTGTTGGTTTTTTGAGAAGGGGTGCAACTCTTTCTTGCAGATGGAAGGGACATAGCCAGCGGTCAAGGATGAGTTGATCAGCGAGGTGAGGTAAGGGAGAAGGTCACCGGAGATGGTCTGGAGAAGAGAGGAGGGGATAGGGTCAAGCGGGCAGGTTGTTGGGCGGCCGGCCATCACAAGTCGCAAGATTTTATCTGGAGAGAGAGGGGAGAAAGAAGTCAAAGCATAGGGTAGGGCAGTGTGAGCAGGACCAGCAGTGTCATTTGACTTAACAAACGAGGATCGGATGTCGTCAACCTTCTTTTCAAAATGGTTGACGAAGTCATCCACAGAGAGGGAGGAGGGGGGAGGGGGAGGAGGATTCAGCAGGGAGGAGAAGGTGGCAAAGAGCTTCCTAGGGTTAGAGGCAGATGCTTGGAATTTAGAGTGGTAGAAAGTGGCCTTAGCAGCAGAAACAGATGAAGACAATGTAGAGAGGACGGAGTGAAAAAATGCCAGGTCCGCAGGGAGTCTAGTTTTCCTCCATTTCCGCTCGGCTGCCCGGAGCCCTGTTCTGTGAGCTCGCAATGAGTCATCAAGCCACGGAGCTGGAGGGGAGGACCGAGCCGGCCGGGAGGATAGGGGACATAGAGAGTCAAAGGATGCAGAAAGGGAGGAGAGGAGAGTTGAGGAGGCAGAATCAGGAGATTGGAGGGAGAAGGATTGAGCAGAGGGAAGAGATGATAGGATGGAAGAGGAGAGAGTAGCGGGAGAGAGAGAGCGAAGGTTGCGACGGCGCATTACCATCTGAGTAGGGGCAGAGTGAGTAGTGTTGGAGGAGATTGAGAGAGAAAAGGATACAAAGTAGTGGTCGGAGACATGGAGGGGAGTTGCAGTGAGATTAGTAGAACAGCATCTAGTAAAGATGAGGTCAAGCGTATTGCCTGCCTTGTGAGTAGGGGGGGACGGTGAGAGGGTGAGGTCAAAAGAGGAGAGGAGTGGAAAGAAGGAGACAGAGAGAAATGAGTCAAAGGTAGACGTAGGGATGGTGAAGTCCCCCAGAACTGTGAGGGGTGAGCCATCCTCAGGAAAGGAACTTATCAAGGCGTCAAGCTCATTGATGAACTCTCCAAGGGAACCTGGAGGGCGATAAATAACAAGGATATTAAGCTTAAATGGGCTAGTGACTGTGACAGCATGGAATTCAAATGAGGAGATAGGTCAGGGGAAAAATAGAGAATGTCCACTTGGGAGAGATGAGGATTCCTGTGCCACCACCCTGCTGACCAGATGCTCTCGGGGTATGCGAGAACACATGGTCAGACGAGGAGAGAGCAGTAGGAGTAGCAGTGTTTTCAGTGGTAATCCATGTTTCCGTCAGCGCCAAGAAGTCGAGGGACTGGAGGGTAGCATATGCTGAGATGAACTATGCCTTGTTGGCAGCAGAACGGCAATTCCAGAGGCTGCCGGAGACCTGGAACTCCACGTGGGTGGTGCGTGCAGGGACCACCAGGTTAGAGAGGCAGCAGCCAGGCGGTATGAGGCGTTTGTATAGCCTGTGCGGAGAGGAGAGAACAGGGATAGACAGAGGCATAGTTGACAGGCTGCAGAAAATGGCTACAATAATGCAAAGGAGATCGGAATGAAATGAACTAAACATCTGGGAAAGGAGAGAGCGGGGCCTCCCTCACCACAACACCCAAATATAACTCTCCCAACTTCCACCTCAGAAACTATAATTGTTGGAAACTACAGCGGTTCAATGTTTTCTAAGAATAGACTAACTTAGTTTATTCAGCTAGCTAACTAGGTACAGTATTCTTCCGTGAAAATCGTCCAGGGCACCTAGTCATAAGACGCCACAGCCAGCTAGCATGCCGGACTCAAACAACACGGTTTAGCACCAATACTCGGCCACAACAAACCACCAGTGTGTCAACACGCCAAGCACATTGTTCGTGTCCGTGTCTAACGTTGTGGGTTAGTCCCGACAGCTTGAGCGAGTCTGTCGTCAACTTATTCAGCCAGTTAGTTAGCTAGAATAGTTAGCATACTAGCTAGCCATTGCTTTCAGACAAAGAAGAAACCCCTCCTTTCACGGCACGAACACACAGAGAGAGCCAAGCTAACTTTGTCCCTGACCTGTTTGGAGAGCTCCTTGGTCTTCATGGTGCCGCTTGTTTGGTGGTGCCCCTTGCTTAGTGGTGTTGCAGACTCTGGGGCCTTTCAGAACAGGTGTATATATACTGAGATCATGTGACACTTAGATTGCACACAGGTGGACTTAATGTAACTAATTATGTGACTTCTGAAGGTAATTGGTTGCACCAGATCTTATTTAGGGGCTTCATAGCAAAGGGGGTGAATACATACAGTGAGCAGGGACGGCCTGTTCAATAGGGCGATATGGGCGACGCACTGCCAAACGGGAAAAGGAAGGGATTTTTTTTCTAATCAATTATATCACGGCAACAGTAGTTATCAGTGTTGTAATCTGATCTGACTGCCACTAAATGTCAAATCAGGCTAAAGTCGTGCTTCAAATGGCCCCGCCCGTTTTTGGGCGATTTCAGTCAGGTTGAAAATCGCCCAGAAGTCTCTCTCTCATAGCCTGTCATGTAAAATCTATTTTTTTCAAATTTCAAAGCTTTCAATACATTCTCTATGGGTGTCTGTGGGCTTGCACTTACGCGCTTTCGTCATACGTGACGTAACCATGAACGTAACTAAGCAAATAGCGGCTAGCAGCGTCTCTTTGCGACCTGCAGTGTGGCGTTATTTTATGTTTTTAATTTGTACACTTAGTGGCGTTATTTTATGTTTTTAATTTGTACACTTAGTTTACAAACATTCTGCCAACCATGGATTTCGAGTGGTGGGTTTTGGACTGATCTTGTTGATCGTGTACATACCCGCTACGAACGGACTAAATAATGAAAACGTTGCTGGCAGCGGAATCCAATACAGCTGGGAGACTTGGCTGGATGACAGAGTCCCGGACAGAGAAGTGGAGCCGGCCGGCTTCACCCTGGTCGGAGCGGACCTCGATCTGACAGTCACAGGGAAAATCGATCCTGGTAAGAGAGCGACTCTGTACCCCCGAGCCCCGACATTGAACTGCTTTCTGTGTCACTGTGACCTTACTATCTGCCCCGTGAGTTCCCCCAATTGTTTGTTACCGTTGTGTACTGTTGATAATCACAAGTTTACTGGAGAACTGAGACCAAGTAGAGACTTTGGACAGGGTGGATATGGTATAATAAAGGCAGTTTATTCAGAGGTAAAGATATCTGGAATCGCGTGCACGGACTCGTTCGTCAAACTCTTAGGGAGCTATCTGAAGAGAGCCCCGAAAACATTGTGTGCTGACATTTTATACAATAAATGATGTAGGTTGAATCTAGTAGTTCTGATCTTCTGATTGGTCCTGATGAGTTGGGCGAGGTCCCCTCCACTGTTGCATTGGCTCTGAGTCGGGTTCTCTGTCTTCAAATGTTCAGCCTAAAGAGAGGGGATTTTTGTGTGTGTGTGTGTGTGTGTTTAACAGTGATGATGTGTGTGTGTGTGTGTGTGTTTAACAGTGATGATGTGTGTGTGTGTGTGTGTTATCAGTGATGATGTGTGTGTGTGTGTGTGTGTGTGTCCTCAGAGCAAGAACTCGTGAGTTGGAAGAACTGAGAGACCTATGGCGTGGGTGTTGTCCTTGGCCACCTGCAGACAAGGCTGACAAGATAGGACTCTTTTGTCCATTGTTATAGGATAGGAACAGCATTGATTGAAAACAAACGCCCAACACAAAATGGGTCATGCACAAGATTTTAGTCAGACCAAGCTATAACATTATATATTTACTACGACAGTACATTCAACCAAAAGCTAATATAACAAAGGCATCAGAGATTATTTATAATCTGTCACAGAAACTGGAATCCATCTCCCCAGATCAGTCAATAAATGCTTCTGGTATTGACTTATATGCTGCCCCTGTCTTCATGTTGTTGCTGGACATATCTTTTTTAAAATGTGTGTAGGTCACCTAAATCATCAGAAAAATTGCCCCTCCTGAGAATTTTTTCAGGAGACGCCACTGACAGTGAGGGAAAAAAGTATTTGATCCCCTGCTGAGTTTGCCCACTGACAAAGAAATGATCAGTCTATAATTTTAATGGTAGGTTTATTTGAACAGTGAGAGACAGAATAACAACAAAATAATCCAGAAAAACGCATGTCAAAAATGTTATAAATTGATTTGCATTTTAATGAGGGAAATAAGTATTTGACCACCTCACAATCAGAAAGATTTCTGGCTCCCAGGTGTTTTTTATAGAGGTAACGAGCTGAGATTAGGAGCACACTCTTAAAGGGAGTGCTCCTAATCTCAGTTTGTTACCTGTATAAAAGACACCTGTCCACAGAAGCAATCAATCAATCAGATTCCAAACTCTCCACCATGGCTAAGACCAAAGAGCTCTCCAAGGTTGTCAGGGACAAGATTGTAGACCTACACAAGGCTGGAATGGGCTACAAGAAAATCGCCAAGCAGCTTGGTGAGAAGGTGACAACAGTTGGTGCGATTATTCGCAAATGGAAGAAACACAAAAGTACTGTCAATCTCCCTCGGCCTTGGGCTACATGCAAGATCTCACCTCGTGGAGTTGCAATGATCATGAGAACGGTGAGGAATCAGCCCAGAACTACACGGGAGGATCTTGTCAATGATCTCAAGGCAGCTGGGACCATAGTCACCAAGAAAACAATTGGTAACACACTACGCTGTAAAGGACTGAAATCCTGCAGCGCCCGCAAGGTCCCCCTGCTCAAGAAAGCACATATACAGGCCCGTCTGAAGTTTGCCAATGAACATCTGAATGATTCAAAGGAGAACTGGGTGAAAGTGTTGTGATCAGATGAGACCAAAATGGAGCTCTTTGGCATCAACTCAACTCGCCGTGTTTGGAGAAGGAGGAATGCTGCCTATGACCCCAAGAACACCATCCCCACCGTCAAACATTGAGGTGGAAATATTATGCTTTGGGGGTGTTTTTCTGATAAGGGGACAGGACAACTTCACCGCATCAAAGGGACGATGGACAGGGCCATGTACCGTCAAATCTTGGGTGAGAACCTCCTTCCCTCAGCCAGGGCATTGAAAATGGGTCGTGGATGGGTATTCTAGCATGACAATGACCCAAAACACATGGCCAAGGCAACAAAGGAGTGGCTCAAGAAGAAGCACATTAAGGTCCTGGAGTGGCCTAGCCAGTCTCCAGACCTTAATCCCATAGAAAATCTGTGGAGGGAGCTGAAGGTTCGAGTTGCCAAACATCAGCCTCGAAAACGTAATGACTTGGAGAAGATCAGCAAAGAGGAGTGGGACAAAATCCCTCCTGAGATATGTGGAAACCTGTTGGCCAACTACAAGAAACGTCTGACCTCTGTGATTGCCAACAAGGGTTTTGCCACCAAGTACTAAGTCATGTTTTGCAGAGGAGTCAAATACTTATTTCCCTCATTAAAATGCAAATCAATTTATAACATTTTTGACATGCGTTTTTCTGGATTTTTGTTGTTGTTATTCTGTCTCTCACTGTTCAAATAAACCTACCATTAAAATTATAGACTGATCATTTCTTTGTCAGTTGGCAAACATACAAAATCAGCAGGGGATCAAATACTTTTTTCCCTCACTGTATGCACACACCTTTTCCGTTATTTATTTTTTAGAATTTTTTTCAACAAGTTATTTTTCACTTCACCAATTTGGACTATTTTGTGTATGTCCATTACATGAAATCCAAATAAAAATCAATTTAAATTACAGGTTGTAATGCAACAAAATAGAAAAAACGCCAAGGGGGATGAATACTTTTGCAAGGCACTGTATTTGCTTGACAATCACTTGCTGATGAAATTTTGTGACCGCCAAAGCCCTAGCTCTAACCCCAACAATGCAGTAACCAATAACAATGTAATACTAAAAATAACAAGGTAGAACTAAAACACACAAGATATAAAAATAAGAATAAGAATAACACGATAAAGTAAGTAAGCATACTATATACAGGATCAGTTCCAGTACCATATTTACAATGTGCAGGGAAACTGGATCGATAGAGGTAGGTTTGTATGGGGGTAAGGTGACTAGGCATCAGGATATATGATAAAGTAGCAGCAGCGTATATGGTGATTCTATGTGAGTGAATGTGTGTTGGAGTATTAGTCTGCACAGTGTGTGAGTGTGCATAGAATAAGAATAAAATACAAAGGTCAACTCAGATAGTCTGTGTAGCCATTTTGTTAGCTATTTAATTAGCTATTTAATAGTCTTATGGCATAGAAGCTGTTCAGGAGCCTGTTGGTGTCAGACTTGATGCATTGGTATTGCTTGCTATGCGAAGCAGAGAGAACAGTCTATGGCTTGGGTGGTTGGAGTCTAACGATTTTCCGGCCTTTCCTTTCACACTGCCTGATATAGAGGTCCTGGATGGCAGGGAACTCAGCCCTAGTGATGTACTGGGCTGTACGCACCACCCTCTGTAGCGCCATGTGATCGAGGGCGGTGCTATTGCCATACCAAGCAGTGATGCAGCCAGTCAAGATGCTCTTAATGGTATAGCTGTATAACTTTTTGAGGTTTTGAGGGCCCATGCCAAACTTTTTCAACTGCAAACCATGCCCCCCTACTAAGCCACGCCTCCAATATAATTTCCCAGGGTGTTCCCCAATGCTGGCCTGAGTGAAAAAGTTTGAGAACCCCTGGTTTACGGGACACATCAGGCCTGCAAGTAGGGTTGCATATTTCCAGCAACTTTCCCAAAATTCCCAGAGATCCTGGTTGAAGGATTCCAGATTTCCTGCTTATTCCCTACCATTTCCATGAAGTTTCCAACAGGGATTTCTGGAAATCATGGAAAATTTGGAAAAGTTAACAGAATTTCACAACCCTACCTGCAAGTCACATTAGGCTGGCTTGCAAAGTGAAGTGTAATTCCTATTGGAATCCAGCCAGTGTTATATTTTATTAACCGACAACCGGCATTCAGAATGACTGCCAGGGTTGTGAGGAGACTACCTAAGCCATTTAAACAGGAACAACCATTTCAGTAACAGGTGCAAAAAACTGATTGGATTAGTTTAGATAAATGTATGTTATTTATCTTTGTGTAGCATAAGATTAATCAGTCAATCAATGTGCATGTAAAAACAGACTGATATTTTTATAAATCAAGGCTAAAATGTTGCCTTGTCGGCTCTGCATTAGCCTCAAATGGTCACCTCATTCAGATTAAGAGTAAATTTACCTTGTTTCGTGTTCTTCCTGCTGGCTGGCTGAGGCTCACTCCAGGATGTCAGTTGTCACTTCATTTGTCAGAGTGTGAGGGCCAGGGTGTGGGGCCGCGGCATAGGGGGTCTTCGGATCCACAATGTGATTGGTCAATAATCTAACACATCTAGGGTGTGCAGTATGGTTTTCAGCTTTTAACACATTAATTGCAGGAATTGACACAAAATGTGTTGAAACATTTATACAAATCATGTTGTGCCAACACAGTGATTGTGTTAAAAGTAACACAACGTGTCATCCCTAACTAGACACACGGATGTGTTAAATTGGTCAGCGTGTAGTCATTGGTCAACAATCAAGACGCTAACTGTGTTTGAGACAATAATTTTGTAGCCTATTAAAATATGTATCAAAAACATGTATTTTTACCTTTCAGTTTCACACTCGCAACACCCCCAAAACTGGGGCCGCGACCCCCACTTTGAGAACCACTGATGTAGTATGGGGTGAAGTGAGGTAAAGGGGGGAGGGGATGGGCATGATTTGGTGTGTGATGGGGGATTTTGACAGGGTTGGAATGTGTGTGTGCATGTGTGTGTGTGTGTGTGAGTGTTTTGTAGGAGGGTGAATTTATTTTTGTGGGGTTAGGGTGTGTATGCTCGTGCACTTCAGCTCTTCAACTCAAACCCCAACAAAGGCAAAAGGAGCCATCTGTAGCCTTTGTCTTAGCTGGGAGCTAAGCCTCTCCAACCCTCCAACTTTGTGTATGTGTGTGTATGTGTTTGTGTGCGTGAGTGTGTGTGTGTCATACAAGATTGCTCTGCCGTTCAGACGGCATCCTATAATCCTAATACCAGACGTAATTCTTTCTTCACATTGTTCTGCTAGAGCAGCTATTTTGAAGTTTCAAAACCATTTTGATAAACCCTTACACGTGTTATGGTGTGGGGGCTGAGGGAGTGGGTGTGGAGGAAGGGTGGGGGGATGGAGGGGAGGAGGAATGGGGGATGGAAAAGAGGAGGAGTGGATGGGTAGAGGGGAGGGTGAAGAGGGTTGGATGGTGGAGGGATCGAGAAGGTGGAGGATGGAAGTATGGGGGATGGAGAGGGGGTAAAAGGAGGTTGTTAAACTGAATACCTAGAGTAAACCCTGCAGAAAGCCTGCTGCGCTGTCATCAGGAGATGTGTATTGTTATTGTTATTGTTATGATTCTCCAAACCTCCTGTCACATGGCTCTTCATGTGTCCAGTGTTTCCATGAAATCTTATTGTGTGTGTGTGTGTGTGTGTGTGTGTATATAGTCACACGCTGCCCTCCTTATTCGCTTAGCTGAGCTGTTCCTAAGAATGGGGGGAAATGGGAGAAGTGGAGAACATAATAACAACTGAATTAATAACAAATCCCTTGGCTGATGACTGATGGTGGCCTGGCCTGCTATTACTATAATGATCTGGTTTCCCTCTAGAGAATATTTACCAGAGTAGTATCTGTGTCTTAAATGGCAACCTACTCACTATATAGTGCACTACTTTTGACCCGGGCCCATATAGTCAAAAGCAGTGCACTATGTAGGTAATAGGGTGCCATTTGGGACGAAGTCATACACTATATATACAAAAGTATGTGGACACCCCTTCAAATTAATAGATTCGGCAATTTCAGCCACACCCGTTGCTGACAGGTGTATAAAATCAAACACACAGTCCCCTGTAGCTCAGTTGGTAGAGCATGGCGCTTGCAACGCCAGGGTTGTGGGTTCGTTTCCCACGGGGGTCCAGTATGAAAATGTATGCACTCACTAACTGTAAGTCGCTCTGGATAAGAGCGTCTGCTAAATGACTAAAATTTAAAATGTAATGCAATCTCCATAGACAAACATTAGCCTTACTGCTCAGAGACTTTCGACGTGGCACTTTCATAGGATGCCACCTTTCCAAAAAGTCAGTTTGTAAAATTTCTGCCCTGCTGCCCTGGTCAACTGTAAGTGCTGTTATTGTGAAGTGGAAACGTCTAAGAGCAACAACGGCTCAGCCGCGAAGTGGTAGGCCACACAAGCTCACAGAATGGGACCGCTGAAGTGTGTAAAAATGGTCTGTCCTCGGTTGCAACACTCACTACTGAGTTCCAAACTGCCTCTGGAAGCAGTGTAACAGGTCCTGGCTTGGACCACGTCAACAGATAATAGTATCCTGTAAAACAGGAGAAATTATGAGACTGGAAATATGGTGTTTGGTTCGTGGACAGCTTCGCTCAGAATTTATTGAACATCTTCTCAAAATATCTCTTTTGTATTTTCCTTTTTTCATTTGGTATCAAAAATAATAATTTCATACAAAACTAACCACTCACTGTACATCCATCACAAACACGTGGAAATACATTTGTACCTAAATCCTATCTAACACATTCACGCATTCATTACCCAGTGCAAGACCATTGACACACACATGCACACTGGCCTATACACATCTTAAAACTATTAATTGAACTAGCAGACGTAGCTGGAAACACAGTGCAATGCATTCACTAAACCTCCCTGAGTAACAATGAGCAGCCATCTTCCATGAAGTGAGATGTTCGACGAGCAGGTGTCCACATACCTTTGGTCATGTAGTGTATTTACCAGAGTAGTAGTTACAGGAGCCAGCGTACTAGTTCTCTCACGTGATGCAGCCAGGAGTGGAACACATTTTCACATCTTAGCAGAGAATAACATTGAGAGGGGCTGGTGAGTGTGTTGGGGGGGATGTGTGTCTGTGTGTTTGCGTGCGTTTGTGCGTGTTTACAGTATGAGGTGCCTGATGTTAGCTCAGGCGACAAAGCATAAAGAAAGCTGAGTGGGATGGAAGCAAATAATGCAGCAAGTTTGTGTAAGAAGGTTAAGTATTTTTCTTTATCTTTCTCTCTCCCTCCCTCCCACCACCTCTCTGTAGCTTAGGTTTTATCTTACGTTGGAGGCTCGGACCTTCCCAAAGGTTTGAGTAAGGTCCAGATGTAAAAACAAGCCTATAGAGATGTATATGTCTAGACAGATGGGTGATTGGTTAGCAGAGGAGATTGATACATACACAAATAAAAAGACAGTGATACAGTCACATGAATGACGGATGGATGTTTTGAAGAGATGTTTACGTTCAACAGGTGGTGTCATGGATATCAATCAAACCTTGTTAGCAAGCTCACACACTGTCACCTTAGGGAACCTAACTACCACAAATACATTTAAGTAATTTAGCAGATGCTTTTATCCAAAGCAATTTACAGTAGTGAGTAAATTTTTTGTACTGGTCCCCTGTGGGAATCAAACGAACAACCCTGGCATTACAAGCGCCATGCTCTACCAACTGAGCCACACAGGACCATAAGCTGTAAATGAAAATGAAGGCTGACAGTCATGGTCTTGATAGGTTTAATTAAGGTAATGGGTTCTGATGGGAGAGGAAGGAGAAGAAAGGGTTTACTTGGGCTTTAGTCTCACAGAAGATTGACCCAAAATAACCGGCTCCAACAACAATATCAGATCTGGGTGGAGAGAGACCATATTGGGGTTTCATATAGACTACAGCCATTTAGTTAGGTCAATATAAACTGTAATGGCAAATATGGTAAAACACGATCATTTTTCACAATTAATTCTGGAAAGAAGGTATGATGAGGGAATGGAGATGTGTGAGAGAGTGACTGTGTCCAATCCAGTTTGTTTGTTCAAGTGTGTGTGTGTGTGCAGTGCGTGCTTGTGTGTATGTGTGTGTGTGTACAGTATGTACAGTATGTGATATGGGCTAACTTGTGATGATCAGGGGTTGGCTATGGAGATGTCACACCATGTTACCATCATCTTTATCAGCCTAATGCAGTTATATGGAACAACAACATGTTAGGGGACTGCTGCCCTCAGAGTGTCTCAGATCTTTATGTCCTGGAAGAAATATACACAAAGAGGTCCGTATACAGCAGGCAAATATTAACACAGCAGCCTAAAATGAACACTAATGTGTACATTGCTATTCCATATTTCCATCCATCATCACACACATAACACAGTGTCCACAGCAGGCCCCTCAAGATGGAAACACACACATAGACCCACATAGGCTAACACAACAACCTAAATCTACCACTATAAATTGCTATTCTATGATACTCTCCGTCACACACCAACGCTATGTACTCAAAGTAGGCCTCTCTAGAAAAAAAAGATTGCCTTTCATTAACTAACACTCGCACTTGTCCCCCCCCCCCTAACCCTAACCCTAACCCTAACCCTAACCCACTACACTAGCACTTACTTCGCTGATAGCTACTTTATTGAGGATTTTTTTTTTTATATGACTGAGATATGTGGTTGTCCCACCTAGCTATCTTAAGATGAATGCACTAACTGTAAATCGCTGTGGATAAGAGCATTTGCTAAATGACTAAAATGTAAATGTGTAAATATTGTTATGTGATATATTGAGTTATGAAAAGCTATACCAGATTACACAATACATGTACACTGTTAAGGACTAATATAACAAATGTTATGGAATAGGTTAGGTAGTTTAGGTTTTAGGAGCATAATTAGACATTACACTACCACTTCCACACTCCATCCCCAGGGGCAGCAGCAACCGGGTCAGGTGCTCTGCCAGGAAGTCTTATGAAGCCTTGATACTGTATGTGTTATAATTATGTGTGAGTGAATGTCTGAAGGGGCCTGGGATGAAGAGGGGGAGGAGGCGTGGTGCGTGGTCAATGCTGTAATGGTGTGTTCCTCGTCTGAGATGTCAATGTCTTCCCCAGAGGAATGAAGGGATGACTGCAGGAAGGAAAGAGGAGAGAATTCATGATTTTCACACACATTTGCATCAATGCACAATCCCTGCTAACAATACACCAATGTTTCAGAACAATCAGATCCCTACAATATTTCCATGAACAGGGTGAGGTGTTCTTACCTGACTCTGTCCTTTGTTGGGGTGTGTGTGTGCCCCCTGTCTGGTCCTTGGATCAGTAGGCCCAGGTTGGAGCAGTTGCTGTCTCTGTCTCTCTCCCTGTCGCTGCTGTCCCAGTTGTGGCTGCTGCTCCACCTCCGACTGCTGCTGCACCAGCACCATACCGCCCTCCTGAGTCCCTGTCCCGCTCTCTGTCCCTGTCCCTCTCTCTGTCCCTGTCTTCCTGGGAGAGCTAGAGAATAGTAAGTGAGTAGTACAGTCAGTACACCAAGTCATCCCAGCACCATTACGCATAAACCTTCTTATACGTAATATGCCACAATCACAACTGTAAGGCCTACATTATAGACATTAGTAGACACAGACACACAAGTGTAAGGTACCTGGCTGAGAGGTCAAGTGGCAGTGTAGCCCTGCTGCTGGTGAGGCAGATACTGCATGGCCTGGAACGTTGAGGCACCTAGACACAGAGGAGGAGACAAAACGAGGGATTTATGAATGAAGCACACACACAGACAGCATTCACACTATGCTTCTCATTCTTATAATGACCTCAACACAGTCACCTTGAGAAACAAAATAGCAACAGATACATAGCCTATTCCCAGATCTGTTTGTGCTGTCTTTACAACTCCTTTGATCATTGTAAAACATGTTTGGCATGGCAATGACCATAGGAGTTGGCAAGACAACAGATCTGGGACCAGGCTACCAGACATTATATGCTTTAAATCTCACATAGACAGCACATCTCTGAAATAACATTTACATTCAAAATCCAAACCGGTTACCTCTGAGCTGCGAGCTGCTGGTGTAGCTGACAGAGACTGGCTGGCTGGGGGCGAAGGGAGAGGCGTGCTGTGCCTTGGTGAGCTGGCCGTAGGGGCCATGGGCTGCCTGGCTGGCTGCATACTGCCCGTGCTCGGAGCCCCTGGTAGTGATGCCCTGTCAAACGACATACAAGACACATTTTCAGACACATTCACTGCACTGTAAGTTGCTTTGGATAAAGGCGTCTGCTAAATTGCATATAATATATTATTATGAAATTACATTCAGCCCAGCCCTAAATTAAGTATAGAACATGTTATAAAATCTAGGTCATATTGGGTCCCCAATCGTCAGTCCTCAAGCCACTGAAGTCCTTATTATAATCAACAGGTACAAGTGCCTGCTGCATACATTGGCAATAATAATAATAATAATAATAATAATAATAATAATAATAATAATAATAATAATAATAATAATAATAAATAAATAACATGAAAAAATGGGGAAAGAAAGTAAGATCATGTCTGTAGTCACACACTACCAGTCAGAAGTCACAATGTTAATGCTAAATCTATCAGTAAATACGATTGAATTTCATATCATAGACCAGGTGCACAACATATCAACATTAGTAGGTTGCTGAGGAATAGATAAAGTAGATCAGGGATGAGAATCTTTGATGGGGGTGGGGGCCACAAAAAATCTGAACTCATCATGAGGGCTGCAGTTGCCCACAATGCGAGAAAAACATTTTTGTGACAGCCGGATAAAAAAAATATGTTTCAGAGTTAATTCCGTGCAATTCTACACATTTTGCCATGGGGTGTATAGACAATGTTGCAGTATTCAGCACTGTGTGCTTCAAAACTAATGTTAATTTGTTATTTTTAGTAAAAGTTATGATTTTTTGCCTCAAACTCTTACCGCATCTTGGGTAATTTCCCTAGCAATGTTCCGACATTGCTATGTTTCACCTTGGTTACTTTTGTTGTGCACTGGCGCACAGAACACAGAACTAGTTGTGCATTCGGTGTTGGTCCTTGCATAAGCTCCAGCAACACATGCATGTTACCGGTCCTTCACTGATCTAGATGAACCCCGAAATGAGGAAATATGTTTTAACCATATACAGTGGTTTTCTCAGTTAATATAAGATGATTTGGCAGCTGTATTTAGCCTACAATGGCCATCATTGCTTTTGCCTGCTAGCCAAACTAAAGACAGCACAACATTTGCTAGCTAACACAGCTCTGAAAATATTCAAAGTCCCAACAGCCACATAAAGCGCTGTTCTGGCATCTGAGAAAAATATATTTAGCACCTTTCAACAGCTTCGTATGTCATATTATTTTGGGATTCCTCCGGTCTGGTACATACGTTGCTTTGATTTATAATATTTAATGAATGTGCAACTTTTAAACGTTTTGAACCACACAGTGTTCATATTCACAAAACTTTGCAGTTTTGTTTCCTGGGTCACAGAATGTATTTTCTGAAGCCATTCTTGGAATATTGGTCCTGTATGTGCTGTCTGTATGCACTGTCAACAACAACCATAGATGTTGACAAGACAGCACATACAGATCTGGGACCACCAGGCTAGAGATAAGTGACATTTTAAAGACCTCCAGCGAGTAAATTCAGGAGCAGGTAAATATATTACCTCTGTTCTTTCCTCTGTCTCTTCTCCTCCTCCTTATGGAGCACTTTCAACTGGAGGAAGAGTTGATGTTTCTCCTCTTGTAGCCCATGTAGCTTCTCCTCCATCTTCATGATCTAAAGGAGAAATAGAGGTACAAAGCAAGAGAGAGGAGTTGAGTAAGAAGAACAGAGAGAGGCACTGGGCAATGTAAAGATCTCAAGAACTTACCTGGTCTTTTGTCTCATCTAAAGACATTCTCTTCTCCTCCACCTCTTTCTTCCTCTTCATTTTCTCCACCTCCTTCTGCTCCATCATCACTTATTCTTCCTCTGTGACACAAGGTTGGGTGAGAGGGTTACAGAACAGGAGTTGGTATCAGCGTGTTACCTGTAACTTTGTTTGAGTTTGCACTTCTCCCAGTGTCATTGGGTAGAGAGGGTTCATTCTTACCTTGTCTCTTACTGTCTTGCTCTCTTATGATGTGCTTGTGCAGGGTGCGTGCTATGGCATTGGACCATTTTGGGCTCTAGCAGAGCAGGCATGATGGCAGGGATTGGGGGCAGCTATGAACAGACAGGTTGACGCAGGAAGAAAGTGAGCACAACAATCACCACTGACATTACTAACATACAGTGAGGGAAAAAAGTATTTGATCCCCTGCTGATTTTGTACGTTTGCCCACTGACAAGAAATGATCTGTCTATAATTTTAATGGTAGGTTTATTTGAACAGTGAGAGACAGAATAACAACAAAAAAATCCAGAAAAACGCATGTCAAAATTTTTATAAATTGATTTGCATTTTAATGAGGGAAATAAGTATTTGACCCCCTCTCAATCAGAAAGATTTCTGGCTCCCAGGTGTCTTTTATACAGGTAACGAGCTGAGATTAGGAGCACACTCTTAAAGGGAGTGCTCCTAATCTCAGCTTGTTACCTGTATAAAAAACACCTGTCCACATAAGCAATCAATCAATCAGATTCCAAACTCTCCACCATGGCCAAGACCAAAGAGCTCTCCAAGGATGTCAGGGACAAGATTGTAGACCTACACAAGGCTGGAATGGGCTACAAGACCATCGCCAAGCAGCTTGGTGAGAAGGTGACAACAGTTGGTGCGATTATTCGCAAATGGAAGAAACACAAAATAACTGTCAATCTCCCTCGGCCTGGGGCTCCATGCAAGATCTCACCTCGTGGAGTTGCAATGATCATGAGAACGGTGAGGAATCAGCCCAGAACTACACGGGAGGATCTTGTCAATGATATCAAGGCAGCTGGGACCATAGTCACCAAGAAAACAATTGGTAACACACAATGCCATGAAGGACTGAAATCCTGCAGCGCCTGCAAGGTCCCCCTGCTCAAGAAAGCACATATACAGGGCCGTCTGAAGTTTGCCAATGAACATCTGAATGATTCAGACGAGAACTGGGTGAAAGTGTTGTGGTCAGATGAGACCAAAATCGAGCTCTTTGCCATCAACTCAACTCGCTGTGTTTGGAGGAGGAGGAATGCTGCCTATGACCCCAAGAACACCATCCCCACCATCAAACATGGAGGTGGAAACATTATGCTTTGGGGGTGTTTTTCTGCTAAAGGGACAGGACAACTTCACCGCATCAAAGGGACGATGGACGGGGCCATGTACCGTCAAATCTTGGGTGAGAACCTCCTTCCCTCAGCCAGGGCATTGAAAATGGGTCGTGGATGGGTATTCCAGCATGACAATGACCCAAAACACACGGCCAAGGCAACAAAGGAGTGGCTCAAGAAGAGGCACATTAAGATCCTGGAGTGGCCTTGCCAGTCTCCAGACCTTGATCCCATAGAAAATCTGTGGAGGGAGCTGAAGGTTCGAGTTGCCAAACGTCAGCCTCGAAACCTTAATGACTTGGAGAAGATCTGCAAAGAGGAGTGGGACAAAATCCCTCCTGAGATGTGTGCAAACCTGGTGGCCAACTACAAGAAATGTCTGACCTCTGTGATTGCCAACAAGGGTTTTGCCACCAAGTACTAAGTCATGTTTTGCAGAGGGGTCAAATACTTATTTCCCTCATTAAAATGCAAATCAATTTATAACGTTTTTGACATGCATTTTTCTGGATTTTTTTGTTGTTATTCTGTAAGGGGGCAATTGCTTATTGTAAGGGGGCAATTGCTTATTCACACAGGGGCTTTGGCTGTTGCATAACTTTGTTTATGAAATAAATGAAGTAAGTAGGTAATTGTTGTGTTATTTGTTCACTCAGGTTCCCATTATCTAATATTAGGTTTTGGTTGAAGATCTGATAACATTCAGTATATAAAAATATGCAAAGGTAGAGAAAATTAGAAACTGGGCAAATGCTTTTTCACGGCACTGTATGTTTACAGCTATTTGCCTACCACAGTCCTTTATTCATCAAACAACAATACATGACTTAATCAGGCTGTTATGATTAAGTCTCAAATCAGATAACAACAGCAAAAATCTAGCTATATTATAATAATCTATTCAGTTAGCTAGCTATGTCAGCCGCCACCTAAAATATAGCTAGCTGACTAGCTCAAATGCCAGTAGAAGATTCTAGCTATACCACAAAAAGCTATGCCATATCACAAAATCATGATCACATCCTCACCTTCAAATGTTTGTCTAATAATGACAAACTGCAGTCAAGACTAAACTAACTGAGCTAGCTAATGTGGAGCTGAGCACTGAAGAGTCAGTGAAGACACATAGTAGGCAGGGCAAACCCGTTTTGGTGATTTCTGGTATATAATCAAAATAAATCAATCGCAGCACGTTTTTGGACTCATTCAGCAGTTTTTACCCGATTAAGTACAATACCATTGTACATTAATGTTGAAAGTTCAATTTATATTTCAAAAAATTAAGTTGAAAATGATGCTGTCGCTGCTTCCTGTTGACAAGACATTTTGATAAATAGCCCAATGTCAAAACACAGTTTTAATGTGTCCAAATCAATAACTGATATGCAGAAACAGTTTGTGATATATTGTAAACCTAAACATAAAATGTGCTATCTACACATACAGGTGCAACAATAGTAATCATATTACTTGTATTTTTTTAAACAAGCAGCTTAAAAACTGCACACACACCAAAAAACCCTGTTGTTTTGACAAGTGGCAATAAATCACTAAATACGATTAGGGGGAAATCAGGTTGTACGCGCTTTTGAAACTAACACAACTAAAAAAACACATGGAAACTGGAGATATTTTTTTACATCACTGGTTAGAGGACAACCTGCAGAAAACAGTCAGGTACATTTTGGAGTGATGCATTTTGATTTGAGGGTCGCAAAAACAAAAAGTGAAACACAACACTTTTGTCAATCACTCATATCAATATCATGTTGAAATCAATTGCTTGAGAGGTGGGAGATGAGATTGCACATCCTGTTAAAACTAACACAGCTCAAAAACCAAACATGATCTGGGAATAATGTGTAAATCACTGGTTAGAGGACAATTTGTAGGAGACAGCTAGCTACATGTTGAAATGTTGCATTTGGATTCAAGTGGGTCGCCAACACGATAAGTGTAACGGAACACTTTTTTTGTTAATTACATATCACACTTAAATCAATAGAACAGGGGGCAAACATTTGGGGTGTAGCGCTGTTTAAACTAACACTATTCAAAGGCCACACAGAAACTTGGAATAACCTATACATGGTTGGTTAGATGAGAACTTTTAGAAGGCGTATATCTATATTTTGGAATGTCGGAAGTTGATTTTGGGAGTCTGCCATCACGGACTAGGGAACAAGCCACCTTTTCTGTTAGTTAATTAAGAGTATATTGACGCACCCGTGCATCAAT
Organism: Coregonus lavaretus; assembly: GCF_964263955.1. Lineage (NCBI taxonomy): Eukaryota > Metazoa > Chordata > Actinopteri > Salmoniformes > Salmonidae > Coregonus > Coregonus lavaretus. Next base: position 31,932,788 of record NC_139992.1, on the reverse strand, counting down.
CTAAGCAACATAATAAAAAAATCCCCATCAAAATCCATCAGTTTAAACTAGAGATATCTGTTTTTTTTTGCTGCGTCTCAATCCACCAGTGTTCTCCGTTTTGCTCTACGACCTCCACAATTGTCACGGGACTCATCTGAAAGTAACCCACACAAATGATTGGAAGTACAGTTGCTTGCGAAGGTATTCACCCCCCTTGGCATTTTTCCTATTTTGTTGCCTTACAACCCGGAATTAAAATGGATTTTTTGGGGGTTTGTATCATTTGATTTACACAACAATATTTTTTCTTGTGAAACAAACAACAAATAAGACAACAAAACAGAAAACTTGAGCGTGCATAGCTATTCACCCCCCCCCCCCCCCCCCCCCCCCCCCCCCCCCCCAAAGTCAATACTTTGTAAAGCCACCTTTTGCAACAATTACAGCTGCAAGTCTCTTGGGGTATGTCTCTATAAGCTCGGCACATCTAGCCACTGGGATTCTTGCCCATTCTTCAAGGCAAAACTGCTCCAGCTCCTTCAAGTTGGATGGGTTCCGCTGGTGTACAGCAATCTTTAAGTCATACCACAGATTCTCAATTGGATTGAGGTCTGGGCTTTGACTAGACCATTCCAAGACATTTAAATGTTTCCCCTTAAACCACTCAAGTGTTGCTTTAGCAGTATGCTTAGGGTCATTATCCTGCTGGAAGGTGAACCTCCGACCCAGTCTCAAATCTCTGGAAGACTGAAACAGGTTTCCCTCAAGAATTTCCCTGTATTTAGCACCATCCATCATTCCTTCAATTCTGACCAGTTTCCCAGTCCCTGCCGATGAAAAACATCGCCACGGCATGATGCTGCCACCACCATGCTTCACGGTGGGGATGGTGTTCTCGGGGTGATGAGAGGTGTTGGGTTTGCGCTAGACATAGCGTTTTCCTTGATGGCCATAAAGCTCAATTTTAGTCTCATCTGTCCAGAGTACCTTCTTCCATATGTTTGGGGAGTCTCCCACATGCCTTCTGGCGACCACCAAACGTGTTTGCTTATTATTTTCTTAAAGCAATGGCTTTTTTCTGGCCACTCTTCTGTAAAGCCTAGCTCTGTGGAGTGTACGGTTTAAAGTGGTCCTATGGACAGATACTCCAATCTCTGCTGTGGAGCTTTGCAGCTCCTTCAGCGTTACCTTTGGTCTCTTTGTTGCCTCTCTGATTAATGCCCTCCTTGCCTGATCTGTGAGTTTTGGTGGACGGCCCTCAATTGGCAGGTTTGTTGTGGTGCCAAATTCTTTCAATTTTTTAATAATGGATTTAATGGTGCTCTCTGGGATGTTAAACGTTTCTGATATTTTTTTATAACCCAACCCTGATCTGTACTTCTCCACAACTTTGTCCCTGACCTGTTTGGAGAGCTCCTTGGTCTTCATGGTGCCACTTGCTTGGTGGTTCCCCTTGCTTAGTTGTGTTGCAAACTCTGGGACCTTTCAGAACAGGTGTATATATACTGAGATCATGTGAGAGATCATGTGACACTTAGATTGCACACAGGTGGACTTTATATAACTAATTATGTGACTTCTGACGGTAATTGGTTGCACCAGATCTTATTTTAGGGGCTTCATAGCAGCACTTTTCCGTTATTTATTTTTTAGAATTTTCTGAAACAAGTTATTTTTATCATTTCACTTCACCAATTTGGACTATTTTGTGTATGTCCATTATATGAAATCCAAATAAAAATCAATTTAAATTACAGGTTGTAATGCAACAAAATAGGAAAAACGCCAAGGGGGATGAATACTTTTGCAAGGCACTGTGTGGGGGTAGGTTTGTGATTAAAAAAAAAAAACTAGACATAGGACAGGCACTTCAAAACTTTTATAGCGAGGCCGCCCCAAATTTTCCGTGCCATTTCATTAACTCTGTGAACCCCAGCGCATGTGACAAAATCAAAGGTACAAAACGTATTGGTATGTAAGGGGTATAAGACTCAATGGAACCATTTCTTCTCTCTTAGGTCGTTTGTTTAAACCCTTACAGGGAGTTTGGCCATTATGAAGAGCTCTGTGGACAAAGAAACACATCTTCCCTCCCCACCTACAAGTGTGCATTTGAAGAGTAATTTGGGTCTCATCTAAAATGGTGAGATTTGTCCCATCTGTTATTATTGTAATGGAAGGGGGGAAAGAGGGGTGGAGAAGATGAGGGTGAAGGGGAGAGAGGGGGTGGATGGAGAGCGAGGGCAAGGGAGTTAGGGATCCATGTGAAAAAATACTACAGTTTACTATATAATTCTGTAGTAAACTGTAGTATACTGTAGAATACTATGCTACACACGGTAGAATCCCTCGAACATGTGTAGTACTTACTATAGAATGTTGTAGAATACTATAGTAAATACTATAGTACTATCTAAAAAAAAAACATGTCAGCAAAAACACTACAGTCCGCAAAAACACTGCACTTTTTTAACTATAGTAAATACTACAGCATTTAATTTGCTTAGAACTTGCCCATTCCACTCCCCCATATCCCAATTTGTGCCACCCATAAGTGAGAAACCTACATGCAAGTATCAAAATCATATCAAATCAAATCAAAATGTATTGGCCACATGCGCCGAATACAACAGGTGCAGACATTACAGTGAAATGCTTACTTACAGCCCTTCACAGTGCATTTATTTTTTTATAAAAAAGTAAAATAAAACAACAAAAAAGCGTTGAGGAAAAAAAGAGCAGAAGTAAAATAAAATAACAGTAGGGAGGCTATATATACAGGGGGTACCGGCCAGTTGAGGTAGTTGAAGTAATATGTACATGTGGGTGGAGTTAAAGTGACTATGCATAAATAATTAACAGAGTAGCAGCAGCGTAAAAAGATGGGGTTGGGGTTGGGGTTGGGGTTGGGGGTGGGGGTGGGGGTGGGGGTGGGGGGGGGGGCAGTGCAAATAGTCAGGGTAGCCATGATTAGCTGTTCAGGAGTCTTATGGCTTGGGGGTAGAAGCTGTTGAGAAGTCTCTTGGACCTAGACTTAGCACTCCGGTACCGCTTGCCGTGCGGTAGCAGAGAGAACAGTCTATGACTAGGGTGGCTGGAGTCTTTGACAATTTTGAGGGCCTTCCTCTGACACCGCCTGGTATAGAGGTCCTGGATGGCAGGAAGCTTGGCCCCAGTGGTGTACTGGGCCGTACGCACTACCCTCTGTAGTGACTTGCGGTCGGAGGCTGAGCAGTTGCCATACCAGGTGGTGTTGCAACCAGTCAGGATGCTCTCGATGGTGCAGCTGTAGAATTCTTTGAGGATCTGAGGACCCAAGCCAAATCTTTTCAGTCTCCTGAGGGGGAATAGGTGTGTTTGGACCATGATAGTTCGTTGGTGATGTGGACACTCAACCTGTTCCACTACAGCCCCGTCGATGAGAATGGGGGCGTGCTCAGTCCTCTTTTTTTTCCCGTAGTCCACAATCATCTCCTTTGTCTTGGTCACGTTGAGGGAGAGGTTGTTATCCTGGCACCACACGGCCAGGTCTCTGACCTCCTCCCTGTAGGCTGTCTCATCGTCGGTTATCAGGCCTACCACTGTTGTGTCGTCGGCAAACTTAATGATGGTGTTGGAGTCGTGCCTGGCCATGCAGTCGTGGGTGAACAGGGAGTACAGGAGGGGACTGAGCACGCACCCCTGAGGGGCCCCCGTGTTGAGGATCAGTGTGGCAGATGTGTTGTTACCTACCCTTACCACCTGGGGGCGACCCGTCAGGAAGTCCAGGATCCAGTTGCAGAGGGAGGTGTTTAGTCCCAGGATCCTTAGCTTAGTGATGAGCTTTGAGGGCACTATGGTGTTGAATGCTGAGCTGTAGTCAATGAATAGCATTCTCACGTAGGTGTTCCTCTTGTCCAGGTGGGAAAGGACAGTGTGGAGTGCAATAGAGATTGCATCATCTGTGGATCTGTTGGGGTGGTATACAAATTGGAGTGGGTCTAGGGTTTCTGGGATAATGGTGTTGATGTGAGCCATGACCAGCCTTTCAAAGCACTTCATGGCTACAGACGTCAGTGCTACGGGTCGGTAGTCATTTAGGCAGGTTATCTTAGTGTCCTTGGGCACAGGGACTATGGTGGTCTGCTTGAAACATGTTGGTATTACAGACTCAGTCAGGGACATGTTGAAAATGTCAGTGAAGACACTTGTCAGTTGGTCAGCACATGCTTGGAGTAGACCATATATTGTGTTCCCTACTACTTACAGGTTCCCTCAGTCTTTTATTGTTTTAAATGTACATATGTGATATTTATTACTCCCACCCAAGAGAGGGACACGTGGTCAAGTTTGCAGAATATCTCTGTTATTGGGCCTCCTCCAAAAACTTTGCCCATGCTGGAAAAAAGCTACAGAGGAGCATAACAGAGACTGCGAAATGGGCCAGTCTGTGGCGGGTCAAGCTCAATCCCCTGAAGACCCAGTTCGTTCTCTTCTCCAGGCATCCCAAAAGAACCAAGCAAGTGTACCTTAAACTGTATGGACAGGCACTCCAGATGACCCCAACGGCCAAGTTCCTTGGGGTCACATTCCAAAAAAACATGTCCTGGAGTGCCCACATAGAGTGCCTGGAGAAGGAGGGAAGGAAGTACCTGAACCACCTGAGGGTACTCTGCAGAATAAAAGGAGGAGCCACGCCCGGAACAGCCATCAGAGTGTACCAGAGCTACATCCGGCCGCTGTTTGAGTATGCTACACCAGCCTGGTGTAACGTGGGAAGGTCTCATGTCAGAAAACTTCAGACCATTCCAAACCTTGCCATACACTACATACATTAAATTTCAGGACTGAGAACATTAGAGGAGAGGATGGCTGTTCTGGGGCGCAGGTCTACCCTGAGGTCGGTGGACAATCCATCTCTGAAGCCCATGATTCGGGAGGAACAAGCTGACCCGCCCAGATTTTTAACCAGCACCCCGCATTCTGTGCTTCTTAAATATTGAGCATTTCTATCACTTCTAAACCACTTTAGTGGATATCTGATGCATTGTATTGTAATTTTAAGGCCTGGCTTTTAACCCCTGTATAATGACATAAGATGAGACCCAGGAGGCAGATGATTAGTCTTTGATATTTATTAATAGACAAGGGGTAGGTCGAGGACAGGCAGAAGTTCGTAAACCAGGTCAGAGTCAGATAGGTACAGGACTGCAGGCAGGCTCGAGGTCAGGGCAGGCAGAATGGTATCGCAGGTGAGCTCAGGGTCAGGGCAGGCAGAAATTATCGGAACCGGGAGGACTAGAAAACAGGGACTGTAAAAACAGGAGCACAGCAAGACCGCTGTTAGGCTTGCCGAGATAAGACGAACTGGCAACAGACAAACAGAAAACACTGGTATAAATACACAGGAGATGATGGGGACAAATGGGAGACACCTGGTGGGGGGTGGAGACAGGTGAAAAAGATCTGGGTGTGACACCCTGGACCTATTTAAACCATTATACCCTTTTAAATTCAAATGTCCAAGATGGTGGGACACTGCAATAGACATTTTAAGAACCTAAACGCCAGTTTTACTGCACTGTAAGTTGATTTCATTTTTTTCACAGAACTCTAAATAACGCTGGAGGCTGACATGATATATAATTTTACTATACAAACTCATTTCAAACCACCTATGGAGAAGCACAGAGGCTGCCAGCTTTTAAGAACAGCTTTTGGGAATGTAAAAAAATTAATATATATCACATAATCCTCCTTTTAAAATATATATACTTACCTGGAGTGGCCTTTTATTACACGCATACTTACCCGGAGTGGCCTTTTAGCATGTATTACTTACTTACCTGAGATCCAGACCGATGTGTAGACGGTATGCGTAATCCTCTCTGCTGCTCCTGTTGAACAATGGAAACACAAACAGCATCAACAATAACCACAACCATTCATCCACCACTCAAAAATCACAAACCACCACTCCCCTTCCAGTATCCTGAAGAACAAGTTTCCATCCCTACTTTCTATTTTTAATAAAGTTATTTACCCCTTCCTCAAGTCCCTTTACCCTAAACCGGGTTTGTATCTTATTCCCAGTCCTTCCCCTTAAACCTACACCCTAAACCAGGTTCGTATCCTCTACCCAACCCCAACCCCTCCTCCTCCACTATTTTATTATTTTTTACTTTGGTTCTTTACATTTCGAATCCATTCAAGTTTGTTTTAATCAAATCAAGCTGAGAAAGAAAAAAGGAGAACTCCACCACCCCCTCCCCCTTGTACTTGCCAAACCTGACCTTCACCTGACAGATACATGGAGTAGAGGGATAAAAGAGGACATGAAGCCCTGAGATGTCCCTACCAGTCCCAAAGTTCATCGTCGCACTACAGGTTATAGACCCCAGTCCTTCCTACCTACAGGTATTGGAAAATGTGCTCTTTTAGTATTTCTCCAGTAGGTTTCATCAAGGAGAAAATCTCTACTTCTATGTCAACAATAATAAAACATTATAGTAAATACTGCAGTAATGTCCGCAAAAACACCACAGTAAATACTACAGTATACTACAGTCTGCAAAAAAACTACAGTAAATAATGCAGTATACTACAGTCCTCAAAAAGACTACAGTAAATACTACAGTATACTACAATCCGCAAAAACACATTAATTACTATAGCATATACTACAGATTTATTTTACTACAGTATGTATACTATAGTCAACTGTAAATACTACAGTATACTAGAGTTAATACTAGAGTATTCACTATAGTGAATACCACTGTAAAGTTAACAAAACACTACAGTGAATACTATATTATTTATACCATAGTATACTATAGTATTTTTTCATGTGGGCAGCGCCATCTTTGGTCATCCACAGCTGAGGCACTTCAGTCAGTTCCCGTTCCCATTCCAAGATGAGGGGGAGAGCAGAGGAGAGGAGAGGAGAGGAGAGGAGAGGAAAAGGAACATGTCCATTCTACGCCATGAGGGATGGAAACGTGACCTGTACACCAGCAAAATGTCACCAGAGCCAAGCTGTCACCACCAGGCAGTGTGTATGTGTGCGTGTGCGTGCGTGTGCATGTACATGAGACCGCCAGGCCGAATGGGGATGGAGCAGGACAACGTCCAGGCTCGTGAGACATACTGGATACAATGTCACAGAGCATAGAGGAGAGCAGAGGAAGGTTCCTGGCCTGGATAATGGCACTTTTCTCCCTCTTTCTTGTACATACTATATATTCAAAAGTATGTGGACACCCCTTCAAATTAGTGGATTCGGCTATTTCAGCCAGTCCCGTTGCTGACAGGTGTATAAAATAAAGGCACACCGCCATGCAATCTCCATAGACAAACATTGGCAGTAGAATGGCCTTACTGAAGAGCTCAGAGACTTTCAACGTGGATGCCACATTTCCAACAAGTCAGTTCGTCAAATTTCTGCCCTGCTAGAGCTGCCCCAGTCAACTGTAAGTGCAGTTATTGTGAAGTGGAAACGTCTAAGAGTAACAACGGCTCAGCCGCGAAGTGGTAGGCCACACAAGCTCACAGTATGGGACCGCTGAGTGCTGAAGTGCGTAGCGCGTAAAAATTGTCTGTCCTCGGTTGCAACACTCACTAGCGAGTTACAAACAGCCTCTGGAAGCAACGTCAGCACAATAACTGTTCGGCGGGAGCTTCAAGAAATGGGTTTCCATGGCCTAGCAGCTGCACACAAGCCTAAGATCACCATGCGCAATGCCAAGTGTCGGCTGGAGTGGTGTAAAGCTCGCGGCCATTGGACTCTGGAGCAGTGGAAACGCTTCACCATCTGGCAGTCCGATGGACCAATCAGGAATAATAGTCTGGGGCTGTTTTTCATGGTTCGGGCTCCTTAGTTCCAGTGAAGGGAAATTGTGTGAGTGTGGCGTGACTCTCTCTTGGTGTATGTATGTGTGTGTGTGCGTATGTGTGTCTCGTCGTGCGTATGTGTCTATGTGTCGTCATGCGTATGTGTCTATGTCCATGTGTAGGTGTGAGTCTCCCGCCGTGCTCTGGGGGGAGACGATAGAGGAAAGGAGACGCTGTGAACGTGATGAGAGTCGGGGACAGAGAGTTCAGACTGCTGCAGACTAGTACTGTCTCACTCTCTAGCTCTCCCTCTAGCTCTCCCTCTCTCTCTCTCTCTCGCGCTCTCTCTCTCTCTCTCTTTCTGTCTGACTGCTGCTGCTCTCTCTCTCTCTCTCTCTCTCTCTCTCTCTCTCTCTCTCTCTCTGGCTCCATACTCAGACACTCATTACAGTTTTTCTCAATTGCTAAAGCACTAAAACCCATTGGCTGAACAAAGTTCTCAGTTGCCTGGACTCATTTAGCTAATTATGCAGTCTGTTGTCAATAACTTAAACCATTTCACATGGTAAAACACAATTTGCAGATCTCACTTAGACTTTTCAGCAAAACTCAAAACACATTCTCATTCTCAAAACACATTCTGCACTCTAATGTCATCCATACTGGTAAACACAAGTGGCAACAATCAAATACAAATAGAGAACACATGTCATTGATTGAACACAACCACTCAAAATTGATTTAACCTGTTTCAAATGATGCGACACAACCAATATAAGCCAGTTCAGAGAGCAAACAGGTTGTTGAAGGTGGGAAGGAGAAAGTCTGAGAATGGATAGAAGAAACAATGTGAGAGGACGAGGACGAGTGCGTATGCGAGGTGGGCGACGAGGAGGAAGAGGAGGACAAAGAGGAAGAGGAAGACAAAGAGTGGAAATATCTGATGAAATTTGAGCAACAGTCATAGACCATGTTCTTGTCCATGGACTGACAATGAGGGAAGCAGGACAGAGTGCAACCCAATTTGAGCCGATTTTCTGTGTCCACCATAGTAAGGACATTCAGAGAAGAGAACAGGCACAGTATACTACTGTATTTTTGTAATTGCAAAGTTACTGTACTACACTATATGCAGCTGTTTCAATAGACACTACTCACTCTGCCCCTACTCAGATGGTAATGTGCCGTCGCAACCTTCGCTCTCTCTCTCCCGCTACTCTCTCCTCTTCCATCCTATCATCTCTTCCCTCTGCTAAATCCTTCTCCCTCCGATCTCCTGATTCTGCCTCCTCAACCCTCCTCTCCTCCCTTTCTGCATCTTTTGACTCTCTATGTCCCCTATCCTCCCGGCCGGCTCGGTCCTCCCCTCCTGCTCCGTGGCTTGACGACTCATTGCGAGCTCACAGAAGGGGGCTCCGGGCAGCCGAGCGGAAATGGAGGAAAACTAGACTCCCTGCGGACCTGTCATCTTTTCACTCCCTCCTCTCTACATTCTCTTCCTCTGTTTCCGCTGCTAAAGCCACTTTCTGAGGTCACTTTCTACCACCCTAAATTTCAAGCCTCTGCCTCTAACCATAGGAAGCTCTTTGCCACCTTCTCCTCCCTGCTGAATCCTCCTCCTCCTCCCCCTCTCTCCTCCCTCTCTGTGGATGACTTCGTCAACCATTTTGAAAAGAAGATTGACGACATCCGATCCTAATTTCTTAAGTCAAATGACACCGCTGGTCCTGCTCACATTGCCCTACCCTATGCTTTGACTTCTTTCTCCCCTCTCTCTCCAGATGAAATCTTGCGACTTGTGACGGCCGGCCGCCCAACAACCTGCCCGCTTGACCCTATCCTCTCCTCTCTTCTCCAGACCATTTCCGGAGACCTTCTCCCTTACCTCACCTCGCTCATCAACTCATCCTTGACCGCTGGCCATGTCCCTTCCGTCTTCAAGAGAGCGAGAGTTGCACCCCTCCTCAAAAAACCTACACTCGATCCCTCCGATGTCAACAACTACAGACCAGTATCCCTTCTTTCTTTTCTCTCCAAAACTCTTGAGCGTGCCGTCTCTAGCCAACTCTCCTGCTATCTCTCTCAGAATGACCTTCTTGATCCAAACCAGTCAGGTTTCAAGACTGGTCAATCAACCTCTTCTCTGTGTCACGGAGGCTCTCCGCACTGCTAAAGCTAACTCTCTCTCCTCTGCTCTAGACCTATCCGCTGCCTTTGATACTGTGAACCATCAGATCCTCCTCTCCACCCTCTCTGAGTTGGGCATCTTCGGCGCTGCTCACTCTTGGATTGCGTCCTACCTGACAGGTCGCTCCTACCAGGTGGCGTGGTGAGAATCTGTCTCCGCACCATGTGCTCTCACCACTGGTGTCCCCTAGGGCTCATTTCTAGGCCCTCTCCTATTCTCTCTATACACCAAGTCACTTGGCTCTGTCATATCCTCACATGGTCTCTCCTATCATTGCTAGACGACACACAATTAATTTTCTCCTTTCCCCCTTCTGATAACCAGGTGGCGAATCGCATCTCTGCATGTCTGGCAGACATATCAGTGTGGATGTCGGATCACCACCTCAAGCTGAACCTCGGCAGGACGGAGCTGCTCTTCCTCCCGGGGAAGAACTGCCCGCTCCATGATCTCGCTATCACGGTTGACAACTCCATTGTGTCCTCCTCCCAGAGTGCAAAGAACCTTGGCGTGACCCTGGACAACACCCTGTCGTTCTCCGCTAACATCAAAGCGGTGACCCGATCCTGCAGGTTCATGCTCTACAACATTCGCAGCGTACTACCTTACCTTACACAGAAAGCGGCACAGGTCCTAATCCAGTCCCTTGTCATCTCCCGTCTGGATTACTGCAACTCGCTGTTGGCTGGGCTCCCTGCCTGTGCCATTAAACCCCTACAACTCATCCAGAACGCTGCAGCCCGTCTGGTGTTCAACCTTCCCAAGTTCTCTCATGTCACCCCGCTCCTCCGCACACTCCACTGGCTTCCAGTTGAGGCTCGCATCTACTACAAGACCATGGTGCTTGCCTATGGAGCTGTGAGGGGAACGGCACCTCCTTACCTTCAGGCTCTGATCAGACCCTACACCCAAACGAGGGCACTACGTTCATCCACCTCTGGCCTGCTAGCTCTATGGAAGCACAGTTCCCGCTCAGCCCAGTCAAAGCTATTCGCTGCTCTGGCACCCCAATGGTGGAACAAGCTCCCCCACAATGCCAGGACAGCGGAGTCACTGACCACCTTCCGGAGACACTTGAAACCTTACCTCTTTAAGGAATACCTGGAATAGTATAAAGTAATCCTTCTTCCCCCACCCCCCATCTAAGATATATTTTATTTGAGCAGCAGGTTCAAGAGCAGCAGGGCCAAGAGCTAAATGAGAATCCCATTCCTACCTACAGTATGTGATAGTGTGGGACAATGTCAGTTTCCACCGAGCTGCTCAGGTAAGGGAATGGTTTAACATCAAAGGGCAGTTTATGAACTTGTACCTCCCTCCATGCTCGCCTTTCCTGAATCCGATTGAGGAGTTTTTCTCCTCTTGGAGATGGAACGTGTATGATAGACAACCCTACACCAGAGTAAATCTGCTGCAAGCCATGGATTTAGCCTGTGGTGATATACAGTGGGGGGGAAAAGTATTTAGTCAGCCACCAATTGTGCAAGTTCTCCCACTTAAAAAGATGAGAGAGGCCTGTAATTTTCATCATAGGTACACATCAACTATGACAGACAAATTGAGAAAAAAATATGCAGAAAATCACATTGTAGGATTTTTAATGAATTTATTTGCAAATTATGGTAGAAAATAAGTATTTGGTCACCTACAAACAAGAAAGATTTCTGGCTCTCACAGACCTGTAACTTCTTCTTTAAGAGGCTCCTCTGTCCTCCACTCGTTACCTGTATTAATGGCACCTGTTTGAACTTGTTATCAGTATAAAAGACACCTGTCCACAACCTCAAACAGTCACACTCCAAACTCCACTATGGCCAAGAACAAAGAGCTGTCAAAGGACACCAGAAACAAAATTGTAGACCTGCACCAGGCTGGGAAGACTGAATCTGCAATAGGTAAGCAGCTTGGTTTGAAGAAATCAACTGTGGGAGCAATTATTAGGAAATGGAAGACATACAAGACCACTGATAATCTCCCTCGATCTGGGGCTCCACGCAAGATCTCACCCCGTGGGGTCAAAATGATCACAAGAACGGTGAGGAAAAATCCCAGAACCACACGGGGGGACCTAGTGAATGACCTGCAGAGAGCTGGGACCAAAGTAACAAAGCCTACCATCAGTAACACACTACGCCGCCAGGGACTCAAATCCTGCAGTGCAGACGTGTCCCCCTGCTTAAGCCAGTACATGTCCAGGCCCGTCTGAAGTTTGCTAGAGTGACATGCGTGCCGTGCATGTGTGGGTGTATGTGAGGAGACACCAAACCCCCAGAAGCGCCCTCTAGAAACACCAGTGAATACACCAGTGAATACTAAGCAGGAGGGGACCCCTCCTCCCCCCCTCTTGTCATATGGTCAGATGAAACCAAAATATAACTTTTTGGTAAAAACTCAACTCGTCGTGTTTGGAGGACAAAGAATGCTTAGTTGCATCCAAAGAACACCATACCTACTGTGAAGCATGGGGGTGGAAACATCATGCTTTGGGGCTGTTTTTCTGCAAAGGGACCAGGACGACTGATCCGTGTAAAGGAAAGAATGAATGGGGCCATGTATCGTGAGATTTTGAGTGAAAACCTCCTTCCATCAGCAAGGGCATTGAAGATGAAACGTGGCTGGGTCTTTCAGCATGACAATGATCCCAAACACACCGCCCGGGCAACGAAGGAGTGGCTTCGTAAGAAGCATTTCAAGGTCCTGGAGTGGCCTAGCCTGGAGTGGCCTAGAGTCCCCTCCTGCTTAGTATTCACTGGTGTTTCTAGAGGGCGCTTCTGGGGGTGTGGTGTCTCCTCACATACACCCACACATGCACGGCACGCATGTCAGCAGCAGGGCTTTCCCGCTCTCCTTCCAGCCCCACCTACACACACACCCCCATCATAATCATCACGTCCGCCCCACCCCCGCACCTCCTTTCCACGGCTCCTTTGCCTCTTCTCTCCTGCTCTCTCTTTCCTTCTACAAGTCCTGGAATCCATCCTTTTCCAACCCTGATGCAACCACAATCCTAAGCAGCTATTCGCTGTGCGGCATCAGAGCCAGACAGAGTAATGACGCAGGCACGCACGCACGCACACAGGCAGGCAGGCACGCAGGCAGGGGAGGTGATACTATAGTAGAGGAGGGATGGGAGAGGGCAGTACCATGATAACTGTTGTGTCACATTTCCCCGTACGCACTGGGATACAGTCCCGTGTAGCTCAGTTGGTAGAGCATGGTGCTTGCAACGCCAGGGTTGTGGGTTCGATTCCCACGGGGGGCCAGTATAAAAAAATAAATAAAAATGTATGCACTCACTAACTGTAAGTCGCTCTGGATAAGAGCGTCTACTAAAATGTAATACCGGCAAAGGCGTGGTGGTGGAAAGAAAGCAGTGGAAACCGGTAGAAGGAGTGAGTCACATATAGTTCAGGGTCAGCCAAGCATCGTCATTTCCACATGTATCTGGTAAACGGCAACATCATCTTCATCATCACAACGTTTCTAAGAATATGATAGTGGCATTCCACAGATTATGTATCCATCCTTTTGCTTTTCCTGGAAGAGGAAAGAGCAGAGGATTGAGACAGCGTGTGGGAAGCTATCAACCAATGTCACCGTGGTTGTTCGATCAGGTTTGAGCTGATTTTTATCGTTTCTGACCATCCTTGTTGTGACTAAAGCTGTGCTGGTCATGACATTTTGTCAGCCGGTGATTGTCAAGCAAATAACTGCCAGTCTCACGGTAATTTACTGTTAATTAACATAAACACATTTAGCATCTCCTGGCTTCCACCCATAGCCTACAAGCCACTGATACAGACCTTTGGTACATCTAATAAATCCATGTAATATAGCCTACACCATCACAATTTAATCCATTATTTATATTAGACAGGTCTAAAGAAACATGATATGAAGAAAATGTAGTCTATTTCAGAAGAACAGAATAGTGTAATCTGAGTTGTCCTTGTGTTAGGCCTTGATCTGGCTATGCAATATGGCTGTGGGCTACACTAGTTCATTTAGCAGACAAGATTTGCTTAGAATTCCGTGGCATTATTTGACATTATTTTATAGTATGAAGAATACAATTGAACATAGCTGAATAAAATAGAAAGGATATTTTCTCCAAATGATTTGAGAGAGTGCGCACATGCTATTCTGTGTTAGGCGGTTAACAAAGAAACAGGTCCTCCTGTATGCTTAATTTAGAGTTATTTATTTAACTTTAATTGTCATACAAACTTTGGGCTATATGTTTATATTTTTAATACATTCTAAGGCTGCATGATGAGACTCTAATGATGATTTGAAAAAAATCGCATGAAAGGCATGAGCTCTGCTTTCATATTTGCGCAGGCTGTACACATTTCATCAGTCTCTCATTCACAATTTGACAAGCACATGATAATGCCTCGAATTTCCCGGCAGCATCCACCTAATGCCCCCTAAAAAAATCCATGCCTTTTGCGGCCAGTGGCCTTTATCCAATTTGGCTGAATAGAATAATCATAATTCCCTTCTCCCAGCTGTGTGCTCCGGAGCAACTCTCACTCACATGGCTCTCTCAGATAGCTCAATTGTTATTAGCCAATGCCCGTCACGTGATGGCTACTTTCTCACAGGCTACAAGGCACATATTGAAGATACTGGAAGAACTGTCCACATTTACTTTTCGTTAGCAATCAAGATGAGTAGGCCTAACGAACCGCAAAAGCACTAGCCTATCGACTTTGGTACTATGGGGGATGGTAGATTGACATAGTTCAAAAGTTGACCTATTCTATTCTGTGTGAGAAATAAATATTCCAAAGAGTCTGGGACAGTTGTGGAATGCGATAGATCCCAAATGAATACAATCACTTGCATCAAAAAAACTTTTTAAAGCAATGAGGCTGACGCAACAGATCAGAACATTTAGCTTAAAATGTTGATAAACTATTAGGCTATTTCTTCACATTATAAGCGCAGCAATGCGCACACGGCAGTAGGCTATAGGCGCGAATGTTCCAAAAATGCAATCAATTAGCGGGAAAATAACATTCTCAAAAGTGACCACAAATGCGATTATGCATGTAATGCTTTAATTATGAAGGTGCATTCTTATGGTGAAAATTATCTTCCCCAAACGTGAAACTCACGCGCTGCGTACAGTGAGGGAAAAAGTAATTGATCCCCTGCTGATTTTGTACGTTTGCCCACTGACAAATCATTGATCAGTCTATAATTTTAATGATAGGTTTATTTGAACAGTGAGAGACAGAATAACAACAAAAAAATCCAGAAAAACGCATGTCAAAAATGTTATAAATTGATTTGCATTTTAATGAGGGAAATATGTATTTGACCCCTCTGCAAAACATGATTTAGTACTTGGTGGCAAAACCCTTGTTGGCAATCACAGAGGTCAGACGTTTCTTGTAGTTGGCCACCAGGTTTGCACACATCTCAGGAGGGATTTTGTCCCATTCCTCTTTGCAGGTCTTCTCCAAGTCATTAAGGTTTCGAGGCTGACGTTTGGCAACTCGAACCTTCAGCTCCCTCCACAGATTTTCTATGGGATCAAGGTCTGGAGACTGGCTAGGCCACTCCAGGACCTTAATGTGCTTCTTCTTGAGCCACTCCTTTGTTGCCTTGGCCTTGTGTATTCTGGGTTATTGTCATGCTGGAATACCCATCCACAACCCATTTTCAATGTCCTGGCTGAGGGAAGGAGGTTGTCACCCAATATTTGACGGTACATGGCCCCCGTCCATCGTCCCTTTGATGGGGTGAAGTTGTCCTGTCCCCTTAGCAGAAAAACACCCCCAAAGCATAATGTTTCCACCTCCATGTTTGACGGTGGGGATGGTGTTCATGGGGTTATAGGTAGCATTCCTCCTCCTCCAAACACGGCGAGTTGAGTTGATGCCAAAGAGCTCCATTTTGGTCTCATCTGACCACAACACTTTCACCCAGTTCTCCTCTGAATCATTCAGATGTTCATTGGCAAACTTCAGACGGGCATGTATTTGTGCATTCGCGCTTATAGCCTACTGTATGTATGCCAGTTAGGCTTTGCACCCCTTGTAAAGTGGATGAATGTGCTTAATTTTAAGAAGTTATTTGGCCACTTTAGTTGTGATACAAACCTTATCAAAACATATAGGCCTATCGCCTAGGCTACAGGCCTCTGTAGCTCAATTGGTAGAGCACGGCGCTTGTAACGCCAGGGTAGTGGGTTTGATCCCCGGGACCACCCATAGGTAAATATGAATGCGCACATGACTGTAAGTCGCTTTGGATAAAAGCGTCTGCTAAATGCCATATTATTATTAGGAGGTGTGCGACTAAGTCGCAAAAAAAAAGGTATGCACTGTTTCTTGCCTTAATGCACACAAGCTGGGCATCATTCACAACTGATAACACATAGTTCCGTGTAGCTCAGTTGGTAGAGCATGGCGCTTGCAACGCCAGGGTTGTGGGTTTGATTCCCACGGGGGGGGGGGGCACGGTAATACGGTCACTGTAACAGCCCTAGTTTTGACTATACTTCCCATAATGAATCATACAGTATTATAGATGACTTACTGGCATAGACATCTTAAAGGATTCAATATTAAAGAAGAGAAGACCTTGAGATCTGATACCGAGACAGCCCTCCCTACAGTAGCTTAAGATATTTTTAAAACCTTTATTTCAACCAAGAAGTCCAATTGAGGTTAAAATACCTATTTTTCAAAGGAGAACAATAAAACAGCTATAAAACTATAAATGCATACAGCAGAGCATATAGGAAACAGACAAATATAAGTGCGTATAAACAGCTATATTGAGAATGAAATATTGTAGAATAGCTATTCTGTTAGACAGGTCTAGTCTATAGACTAGAGGGAGGTATCCTCTAGACCAGACAGGTAGTTCCCAGTGTAGAGTGTGGGAAGAGAGTAGAGGAGAGGAGGAGGAGCAGGAGGAGGAGGAGGGAAGGAGAGCGGAGCTCTTGCTGGAGTGTTCCAGAAGCGGAACACTGTGGTGGGGACAGAGATGGAGCGAGCAGCAGTTTCCATGGTGATCCCGCCAAAGCATCTGAGTATCCGTGGTTAGGGAGGAGAGGGGGTTCCGAAGGGGGAGTGCTCCACGAGAGCCAATCAGAATGCTTGGTTTTTAGCTCACACAAGCAGCGCCAAAACTCTGGCATTAACGAGGTTACACAACATGTTCCTAAAAAACTTTCCAAAGCAGGAAGCACAACACACACATCTCAAATACCCGACACACACACGCACACACACACACACACACACACACACACACACACACACACACACACACACACACACACACACACACACACACACACACACACACACACACACACACACACACAAACACACACACACACACACTTGCCCTTTAACAGGGCTTGAGACAAGAACAACCCTTACTTCACACATTACATAATGTCAGTGGCTGAGTGCAGAGTAGAGAGGCATCTCTTGATGTTGGGTACACAGAGTACCGGAATGTTCCCTCACGGTCACTGCACCATTATCACACTGGTCTTAAAACACATAGCCTCCTTCCCAAATAACACCCTAATATGTATTAAGTGCAGTACTTTGACAAAAGTAGTGCATTATATAGGGAATATGGTGCCGTTTGGGACACAGACATATCCTCATGTGATAGGAACTGAAGTGCTTTCCTCGAGAGTGTGTTCGTAGAATTGCAGCACATGGCATTAAAGATTGATACAATTTTATCTAACTTAGATCCTGAGATATCTTTGTATTCTTTAAAAGTGGAATGAATCCAGTCGATATGCCAATCAGGCCAATGCACAGTGCAGTATGTCTGTAGGACACTAGGTTCATACAGTGGGCAGAGATTACATACATTACATACAAGATAGATACAGTTTTAGCTAACTTGGGGGGGGGGTCCTTAAGGTGTTTTGTATTAAGATGATCATACTAGGGATAATTTAGCTATTTGATTTGGAATTTTAGGACCCCGTTGGATATAAAAACGATATATAAAAAAAGTATTTGATTAAATATTGAATGTGGCCTTTACTTCTATAGCCCAGAGAAACCCACTGAATAACACATTCATAAATGGCAAAAAAAGCAAAAAAAATTATCATAAGAAACAAGGTTTTGAAGTGTGCATCCTTCATCTAGGAGACATAAGAAAGCTCAGGAAATATACACACTACCAGTCAAAAGTTTGGACACACCTACTCATTCAACAGTTTTTCTTTATTTATAAACAATTTTACATTGTAGCATAATAGAGAAGACATCAAAACTGTTATGGTGTTATGGTGTGGGGGTGCTTTGCTGGTGACACTGTTTGTGATTTATTTAGAATTCAAGGCACACTTAACCAGCATGGCTAACACAGCATTCTGCAGCAACACACCACCATCTGGTTTGGGCTTAGTGGGACTATCATTTGTTTTCATCAGGACAATTACCCAACACACCTCCAGGCTGTGTAATGGCTTTCTTACCAAGAAGGAGAGTGATGGAGTGCTGCATCAGATGACCTGGCCTCCAGAATCCCCCGACCTCAACCCAGTTGAGATGGTTTGGGATGAGTTGGATGGCAGAGTGAAGGAAAAGCAGACAACAAGTGCTCAGCATATGTGGGAACTCCTTCAAGACTGTTGGAAAAGCATTCCAGGTGAAGCTGGTTGAGAGAATGCCAAGAGTGTGCAAAGCTGTCATCAAGGCAAAGGGTGGCTACTTTGAAGAATCTCAAATATAAAATATATTTTGATTTGTTGAACACTTTTTTGGTTACTACATGAATTATGTGTTATTTCATAGTTTTGATGTCTTCACTATTGTAAAAAATAGTACAAATAAAGAAAAACCTTGAATATGTAGGTGTGTCCAAACTTTTGACTGGTACTGTATATATATATATATATATATTCAGTACCAGTAGATATATATTTTACACATATTTAACCCCTTTTTTGGGTAGTCACAAAACGACCTTCATACCTCCATTATATTTTTTTAAACGGTACCGGTTACCTTCAGACGTTTGTAGCCCAAACGGTTCGGACGCTACAAACAGAAGTTGTCACATCGATGGTACCGACTTCAGACGAGTCCCCTGACACTTGTGGGGGTCATAGAGCAAAACAGAGACCACCATCGTGTTTGTGAGAGTCTACTGTAGGTCAAACCGTTACGCTACAGACGTTTTCGTAAGAAGACCGATTTTCGAGATGTGTCATGGTCTGACAAACACCGCTCTAGCTCTGCCACCTTTCTCTGCAGATGCGGAAGTGAGACATAGGTGGAATGCAACAAAAAAATAATCTCTAGTTTAAATTGACAGATTTCTATGGGGATGTTACTTAGATTCTTGCATTGGTGCGTCAATCGACTCTAGGAGGTTTAAATGTACATTGACCTAAATCCAGTTGATATCTCAACCAGGCTAATGTACAGTTATGTATGTCTGTAGGGCAATATATAGTTCATTATGTCTGTAGGGTAGTGGGGTTATACAAATGATTTCCCTGTGTTTTATGTACAGTTGAAGTCAGAAGTTTACATACACCTTAGCCAAATACATTTAAACTCAGTTTATCACAATTCCTGACATTTAATCCTAGTAAAACTTCCCTGTCTTAGGTCAGTTAGGATCACTACTTTATTTTAAGAATGTGAAATGTCAGAATAATAATAGAGAGAATTATTTATTTCAGCTTTTATTTCTTTCATCACATTCACAGTGGGTCAGAAGTTTGCATACACTCAATTAGTATTTGGTAGCATTGCCTTTAAATTGTTTAACTTGGGTCAAACGTTTTGGGTAGCCTTCCACAAGCTTCCCACAATAAGTTGGGTGAATTTTGGCCCATTCCTCCTGACAGAGCTGATGTAACTGAGTCAGGTTTGTAGGCCTCCTTGCACGCACACGCCTTTTCAGTTCTGCCCACAAATGTTCTATAGGATTGAGGTCAGGGCTTTTTGATGGCCACTCCAATACCTTGACTTTGTTGTCCTTAAGCCATTTTGCCACAACTTTGGAAGTATTGCTTGTGGTCATTGTCCATTTGGAAGACCCACAACTTCCTGACTGATGTCTTGAGATGCTGCTTCAATATATCCACATAATTTTCCTTCCTCATGATGCCATCTATTTTGTGAAGTGCACCAGTCCCTCCTGCAGGAAAGCACCCCCACAGCATGATGCTGCCACCCCCGTGCTTCACGATTGGGATGGTGTTCTTTGACTTGCAAGTACCCCCTTTTTCCTCCAAACATAACGATGGTCATTATGGCCAAATAGTTATATTTTTGTTTCATCAGACCAGAGGACATTTCTCCAAAAAGTATGATCTTTGTCCCTATGTGCAGTTGCAAACCTTAGTCTGGCTTTTTTATGGCGGTTTTGGAGCAGTGGCTTCTTCCTTGCTGAGCGGCTATTCAGGTTATGTCGATATAGGACTAATTTTACAGTGGATATAGATACTTTTGTACCTGTTTCCTCCAGCATCTTCACAAGGTCCTTTGCTGTTGTTCTGGGATTGATTTGCTCTTTTCGCACCAGAGTACATTAATCTCTAGGAGACAGAACACATCTCCTTCCTGAGCGGTATGACGGCTGCGTGGTCCCATGGTGTTTATACTTGCGTACTATTGTTTGTACAGATGAACGCGGTACCTTCAGGCGTTTGGAAATTGCTCCCAAGGATGAACCAGACTTGATTTCAAGCAAAGAGGCACTGAGTTTGAAGGCAAGCCTTGAAATACATCCACAGGTTCACCTCCAATTGACTCAAATGATGTCAATTAGCCTATCAGAAGCTTCTAAACCCATTACATCATTTTCTGGAATTTCCCAAGGTGTTTAAAGGCACAGTCAACTTAGTGTATGTAAACTTCTGACCCACTGGAATTGTGATACAGTGAATTATAAGTGAAATAATGTCTGTAAACAATTGTTGAAAAAATTACTTGTGTCATGCACAAAGTAGATGTCCTAATCGACTTGCCAAAACTATAGTTTGTTAACATGACATTTGTGGAATGGTTGAAAGACAAGTTTTAATGACTCCAACCTATGTGTATGTAAACTTCCGAATTCAACTGTATACACTACCGTTCAAACGTTTGAGGTCACTCACATTTCCTTGTTTTTGAAAGAAAAGCAAATTTTTTGTCCATTAAAATAACATAAAATTGATCAGAAATACAGTGTAGACATTGTTAATGTTGTAAATGGCTATTGTAGCTGGAAATTGCTGATTTTAATGGAATATCTACATAGGCGTACAGAGGCCCATTATTAGCAACCATCAGTCTTGTGTTCCAATGGCACGTTGTGTTTGCTAATCCAAGTTTATCATTTTAAAAGGCTAATTGATCATTAGAAAACCCTTTTGCAATTATGTTAGCACAGCTGAAAACGGTTGTGCTGATTAAAGAAGCAATAAAACTGGCCTTCTTGAGACTAGTTGAGTATCTGGAGCATCAGCAATTGTGGGTTCGATTACAGGCTCAAAATGGCCAGAAACAAATAACCTTCTTCTGAAACTCTTCAGTCTATTCTTGTTTTGAGAAATGAAGGCTGTTCCATGCGAGAAATTGCCAAGAAACTGAAGATCTCATACAACGCTGTGTACTACTCCCTTCACAGAACAGCGCAAACTGGCTAGAATAGAAAGAGGAGTGGGAGGCCCCGGTGCACAACTGAGCAAGAAGTCAAATACATTAGAGTGTTTAGTGTGAGAAACAGACGCCACACAGGTCCTCAAATGGCAGCTTCATTAAATATTACCCGCAAAACAACAGTCTCAACGTCAACCGTGAAGAGGCGACTCCGGGATGCTGACCTTCTAGGCAGAGTTGCAAAGAAAAAGTCATATCTCAGACTGGCCAATAAAAATAAAAGATTAAGATGGGCAAAAGAACACAGACACTGGACAGAGGAAGATTGGAAAAAAGTGTTATGGACAGACAAATCGAAGTTTGAGGTGTTCGGATCACAAATAAAAACATTTGTGAGATGCAGACCAAATTAAAAGATGCTGGAGGAGTGCTTGATGCCATCTGTCAAGCATGGTGGAGGCAATGTGATGGTCTGGGTGTGCTTTGGTGGTGGTAAAGTGGGATATTTGTACAGGGTAAAAGGGATCTTGAAGAAGGAAGGCTAACACTCCATTTTGCAACGCCATGCCATACCCTTTGGACGGCACTTGATTGGAGCCAATTTCCTCCTACAACAGCACAATGACACAAAGCACAGCTCCAAACTATACAATAACTATTTAGAGAAGAAGCAGTCTGCTGGTATTCTGTCTATAATGGAGTGGCCAGCACAGTCACTGGATCTCAACCCTATTGAGCTGTTGTGGGAGCAGCTTGACCGTATGGTACGTAAGAAGTGCCCATCAAGCCAGTCCAACTAGTGGGAGGTGCTTCAGGAAGCATGGGGTGAAATCTTTCAGATTACCTCAATAAATTGACAACTAGAATGCCAAAGGTCTGCAAGGCTGTAATTACTGCAAATTGAGGATTCTTTGAAGAAAGCAAAGTTTGAAGGACACAATTATTATTTCAATTAAAAATCATTATTTCTAACCTTGTCAATGACTACATTTCTTATTCATTTTGCTATATTTCCTATTCAACCTCCTTTCATGTATGTTTTCATGGAAAACAAGGACATTTCTAAGTGACCCCAACTTTTGAACGGTATGATGATATGATGATAATGCCCTTTTAGTGTAAGAGCTTTTGAAAAGACCGCATTAAATTTCAACCTGTTTTGGTGGGATGGAGTTTTGGCCTGCCTGGGAAATTAGTTAATAGACCAATAAGAAAGAGAGTTCCAAACCTCTCTGCCAATAACAGCTAGTTTTCAGAAAGCATGTTTTTAGAAATGTTTGCAAATGTATTGAAAATGAAATACAGAAATATCTAATTTACTTAAGTATTCACACCACTGAGTCCCAGTCTTTTTGGGTAAGTCTGTAAGACCTTTCCACACCTGGATTGTGCAACATTTGTTATTTAAAAAATTCTTCAAGCTCTGTTAAATTGGTTGTTGATAAACCATTTTCAGGTCTTGCCATAGATTTTGAAGTAGATTTAAGTCAAAACTGTAACTCGGCCAGGAACATTCACTGTCTTCTTGGTAGGCAACTCCAGTGTAGATTTGGTCCTGTGTTTTAGGTTATTGTCCTGCTGAAAGGAGAATTCATCTCCTAGTGTCTGGTGGAAAGCAGACTAAACCAGGTTTTCCTCTATGATTTTGCCTGTGCTTAGCTCCATTCAGTTTTTTTTTCTTTTTCTGAAAAACTCCCCAGTCCTTAACGATTACAAGCATACCCCTAACATGATGCAGCCACCACTGTTGTATAGCACATTGTATTACTTATACAACTAGCTAATATAAGGAGAGGACATGAGGTGGGCATTGTTTAATGCGTTTCACAGAACAAAACATTACAATGTACGCAAAGGGACAAACTAGAATATCAATACACACCAAATTCCTCCCCCTTTACTTTTGATGCCTCATAAGGAAAAAGTAAATAAGAGTTTCTTAATGTAAATAAAGGAACTTTTCAGAATAACCTTTTCTGAACTAAGGACAGAGGGTAGACTGCCTCAGTTCCCAGACTTAACCCTGGGGTGTATTAAGCCACAATGTTGGAGGTTAGTCTGAACTAAATGTTCAACCTTTCAGGGGGTCATCTTTCTCTTGCAGGGTAATGATGACGTACAGGTGAGTCTACAGTCGCAGTGTCTTTGAGTGTGAGTGGTGATGGTGTATGCACAGACTGGGATGCAACAGTAACCTGAGTAGGCACTTTGGCTGGTTCAAGCAGGTGAGTCTGGAGCACTTTCCAAATTTGTAGGTTGCTGCAGTGGATGTTCAGATGATGGCTCATAGTCATGGTAGGTCTCCAGTAGCTGATCTTGGTTTGTCCTTTGACATTAGTCATCTTTGAGGTTGGTTCCTGGCAACAGTTGATCCACGTGTCTCCTCCAGATGATGTTCCTTGGTGTATGAACTGTGTAGGACACAGGGCCTGTTTGTGCGACCACTGTTGCTGGTATTCACTTTGGACCTTTGCAGTAGTTCCGAGCAAGAATTCTCTCTCCAGCTCTGAAGCTTCTGTATTTTGCTTTGCTCCATCTCTCCACCTGTGCTCTCTGTTGTGTTTGTACAACCTGTTTAGTCTTTGAAGGTCTCAGGAGGTCGTGCGAAGCTGTCTTTTCATCATGGCTGACGCAGGTGCCACGTTGGTTGTAGCATGGGGGGGATTTCTGTAGGTCAACAGGAAGGTGTTTAGGCGCCTATTGAGGGACCCGTTCCCTTGTAATGATTTTAAAGCTTGCTTCATCGTCTGGACAAATCTTTCAGCGAGGCCGTTCGTTGCAGGGTGATACGGAGCTGACTTGATGTGCTAATTCCATTTGCTTCCATGAATGACCAGAACTCTTCAGACACCAGTTGAGGGGCCATTATCGCTAACGAGTTGCGTTGGCAATCCGAAGCAACTGAAGATTGACCGTAGCCCTTCAATGGTTCTCTCCGCCGAGGTGCTCTTCATCACTGCGACCTCAGGCCATTTGCTGTGTGCGTGTATTACGACTAAGAACATACTACCCTCCAGTGGGCCTGCATAGTCTATGTGGACTCGCTGCCAAGGCTCCTCTGGGAAGTCCCATGGGTGTAGTGGCGCTAGCTGAGGCATGTTCCTCATCTTTTGACATGCAGAATGTGACTTTGCCTTGTCTTCGATAGCTGCGTCCAAACATGGCCACCAACAGTAGCTGCTTGCAATCTCCTTAATTCGCACCATTCCACAGTGCCCTGAATGGAGTTCTTCAAGCACCTGCATTCTCAGTGGTGGCGGTATGATGACTTGAAAGTCCCATAGCAAGCATCCAGATTGTTTCTCCTCACCAGGTAAGGCTTTAGGCTGTCCGACAGCTCTCCTCCTTTCCCACGAGTGACAATATCCACAACCTCACACATCACTGGATCATTGTGGGTGAAAATGTTCACTTGGACAGACGTAACTGGGGCGTTCGTCACTTACTTGAAGTAGAAGATTTCAGCCTGGGAGTGCTCAGTGTGTGCGACAGGTAAGGGAAGCCTTGAGAGATTGTCTGCATTGCAGTGCTGATCAGACCTTCTGTACTTGATGTTGTACTTGTGAGCAGATAACAGTAATGCCCATTGCTGCATGCGGCTGGCTGTGAGTGACGGAATGCCGGTGTGTGGACCAAAGATGGAGGTGAGGGGTCTATGGTCTGTCAGCAGTGTGAATCATCGGCCAAACAGAAACTGATTAAATTTCTTAACTCCGAACACGATGTTGAGTGCTTCACGCTCTATCTATTAATGGGCTCCATAGTTGCTCTCGGCTTTACTTAAGGTATGTGATGTGAAAGCAATTGGCCTTTCTTCACCTGATGGCATGATGTGTGAGACAACAGCACCAACGCCATAAGGCGCTGCGTCACATGCCAACTGTAATGGCAAGTTGGGGTTGAAGTGGGTGAGGGCCTCTGACTGAGCTAAGGCTGTTTTCACTTTCTTGAAAGCCTCCTCACATCTGTCTGTCAACTTCCACTGTTTGGGTTTGTTAAAATGTTCATGCAGTGTCTTTAACATGTTAGCTAGGTTCGACACACACTTTGCGTAGTACGTCAGTAGTCCTAAGAATGATCTCAGATGACTCACGTTCTGTGGGGATGGAGCTTCCGCGATGACCTTCATCTTTGATGGCGCCTTGTGGAGCCCCAAACTGTTGATGTCGTGGCCCAGGTACTCAACAGAAGGCCGGAAAAACTTGCATTTGTCCTTCCGGACCCTCAGACCGTACTCCTTCAGTCTCTGTAGTGTAGCGTCCAGGTTTCTCAGGTGCTCCTGCTTGTCTTTGCCGGTGATGAGTAGATCATCGAGGTAACATTGGACCATGGTGAGCCCGCTCAGTATCTGGTCCACAGCTCTCTGAAACAAGGCCGGAGCTGAGGTGATTCCAAAAGAAAGCCTCCCGTACCTGTACATGGTCAACAGTTCTTGTGACTCTTGGTCCACATGCATCTGTAGATAGGCCTGATATAAGTCTATCTTCCTGAATTTCTGTCCTCCAGCTAAACCAGAAAAGAGGTCGTCAATGAGGGGTAGTGGATATTTTTCAGCAGTCAAGACGGGGTTAACGGTGACTTTGAAATCGCCTCAGAGTCTGAGTGAGCCATCTTTTTTATGTCTGGAACGACGGGTGTATCCCATTTACTAACATTCACTGGATCCAATACTCCACTCTTGACTAATGAGTTTAAATTTGTTTCAACTTTTGGTTTTATGGCATATGGGACAGGTCTAGCTTTGAAGCATTTTGGCTTGCTGTCTGGTTTCACAGTCAGTTTAACTGTTATGTCCTTCATAATGCCAAGTTCTCCATTGAACACATCCACGTGTTTCCTCAATATCCCTTGTAGGTTTGTGTCCTCCTTTGCAACCATGTGAATTTCCTGCCAGTTTTGTTTGAACTTTTCCAGCCATGTGCGTCCTAGCAAAGCTGGATGGTTGCCTTTCACGACGTAGAGTGGTAGCTTTACCTTCTGTTTGTTGAGCTCCACTGTAACAATCACGCTTCCTCTCACTGGAACAGTCTCACCAGTATATGTTTTCAGCGTCATCTTCGTGTGCTGTGGTGTGAGGTGATGTAGTTTCTCCTTGTATACAGCCTCAGACAGCAAATATACGGCTGCTCCAGTATCCACTTGCATCCGTACTGCTTTTCCATCCAGTAGCGGTGTCACCCAGTGTCTGTGTCCATTGTCTGAAATGGACAAAACATGCAAAGATTATTCCCCTTCACTTTATTCATCCTGTGTGTGCTCCATTTTATGCACTTTATTTTTGTACTTCCTGAAGTCGCTTTTCCTTTGTTCAATATATTTTTTTGAATGTGTCTTTTTTACATGCATGTTCGATGTGACCCTTTTTTCCACAACTTCTGCAGTCTAAGTCTTTGCACCAACACTCCTCTGCTTGGTGACCTGGTTTCCCACAGTGATAGCATGGCTTGCCACCTACTGCCTTGTTTCTTAAACCCATAGACATTACATTTTAGTCATTTAGCAGACGCTCTTATCCAGAGCAACTTACAGTTAGTGAGTGCATACATTCTTTTTTTCATACTGGCCCCCCGTGGGAATCAAACCCACAACCCTGGTGGTGCAAACGCCATGCTTTACCAAAAGAGCTACACGGGACATCTTATACACTTGGGTCGATGCACTTAGCTGCTGTGTGTCTTTATTTGCCATTTCCATTGACATACTCACTTCTATTGCTCTCTGCAATGTTAACTTACTCTCAGTCAAAAGGCGTTTCTGAATTGCCTCGTTGCGCATGCCACACACTAACCTATCATGTACAGTGTCACTCAGTGATTGCCCAAATTCACAGTGTTCAGATAAGTGTTTCAATACAGCCACAAACTGTGAGATTGACCCCCCCCCTCTCTTGGTTTCTCTTATGAAACCTGAATCTCTCTGCGATGATCAGTGGTTTGGGAGAATAATGTCCTTTTATGGTAGCCACAATTTCATCATACGATTTATCACCAGGTTTTTCAGGCGTTACTAGGCTGCGCAGTAGATTTAATGTTTTTCCTCCCGTAACAGTCAACAATGTTGGCACAACTACTTCTGCTTTAATACCATTTGCCAACACAAAGTACTCAAAACATTCTGTGTAAGAACTCCATTGATCAACAGATTCATCAAATGTTCCTATATTTCCAACCAGTGCAGAAAATTTCAGTTTATTATTTTCCATTCTCACACTTTTTAGACAGTCCCTCACTCCCAGCCCTTTTCTTTTTACTCACAGTGATTCCACTTTCTCCCGCAACGAAACTCTTCACTCGATGCTCTCGTTGTTGTGACATCGGAAGCTAGCTATCATCACTCTTGACTGGCTAGCTCAACGTTTTCTTTGCGTCTTTCTACAGCGATTTTTTAAAATTAACTCAGTCCTATACAACAAAACTGGTGAGGAGGAAGAAACGTTCCCACGTTTGTGTTCATTATTTTTGGTAGATAGGACACTGTATTACTTATACAACTAGCTAATATAAGGACAGGATATAAGACGGGAGTATAAACTAACGTGGGTGTCACGGTTTCGGCCGAGGCTGCTCCTCCTCCTGGTTCGGGCAGGCTTCGGCGGTCGTCGTCCCCGGAGTACTAGCTGCCACCGATCTATGTTTCATGTTCGTTTGGTTTTGTCTTGATGTTGTACACCTGTGTCTCGTTAGTCCTCGTTAGTGTCCTATTTAGTTCTCGTTGTGTGTGTTTGTCTTTGTGTGTTAGTGCGCCGTTTGTTTGACGCCTGTGTGCGCCGTTATTTCGCCTTCGGGCTTATTGTGCTTATTTTCTACGTGAATATTGCACTAAAGTCTTTTGGACTGAGCTTCTGCGTCCTGCGCTTGATTCATGCACCACACCCACCTTCAGCACCCCTTGACAGAATCACACACCAAAATGGAATCAGCAGGATCTGCAGTTACGCCTGAGTCGCTCGAGGAGCATGTTCGCGGCCAAGATGACCAGATACGACAACTGGGGACCGCTCTACAGGACGTCATCAACACCCTGCACCGATGGGAGGCCAGCGGGGTACCCACACCTCCACCTACCCTGCCAACCCCATCGGCCGGTCCACCAGTCCCAGGTCCGGAACCCAGGGGGATTCGGCTCTCGCTCCCGAGGGCGTATGACGGAACAGCTGCCGGGTGTCAGGGGTTCCTCCTGCAGGTGGAGCTCTACCTGGCCACTGTACACCCGGTGCCCTCGGGACACGAGAGCGTTTCCGCCCTCATCTCCTGTCTCACGGGCAAGGCGTTGGAGTGGGCTAACGCCGAGTGGAGGAAGATGGACGCCAACACCATCTCCTACGCCGAGTTCTCCCGCCGCTTCAAGGCCGTGTTCGACCATCCACCTGAGGGCAAAGCGGCGGGGGAGCGTCTAGTCCACCTGAGACAGGGGAGGAGGAGCGCACAGGCGTTTGCTCTAGAGTTCCGGACTCTAGGGCGGACGCAGGGTGGAGTGAACGGGCCCTCATCGACCATTTTCGATGTAGCCTACGGGAGGACGTTCAACGTGAGTTGGCCTGCAGGGATACCCATCTCACCTTCGACCAGTTGGTCGATATGTCCATCCGTCTGGACACCCTGCTGGCCACCCGTGGACGTCCCGAGGGGGGTCCGTCCATTCCGCCCTCTGGCACCTCCGAGCCGAGCCCTATGGAGCTCGGGGGTGCCGGCGCTAGAGAAAGGAGGAGGAGGAGCCCGAGGGGGCCTGTCTCCTGCACCAAGTGCGGTCGTGGAGGGCACACTGCGGCCAGGTGCTGGGGAGGGTTCTCCGGGGGAGAAGACAACAGGCCACGCACTGGGGGGGCCTCCCAGGTGAGTAGACGTCCCACTTACCCAGAGCTTTCTGTTGCGCACTTTTGTATACCTGTGTGTTTTCCACAAGTTGCACCTCATTCCCAGCATAAGGCGCTAGTAGATTCAGGCGCAGCTGGGAATTTTGTTGATCGGAAGTTTTGCTTAGATTTAGGGATCCCTCTCCTACCTGTTGACAAACCTTTTCCCGTTCATGCCTTAGATAGCCGCCCGTTGGGGTCGGGGTTGATTAGGGAGATCACAGCACCACTTAGGATGTGTGCGCAGGGGGGTCATGAAGAGACTATACAGCTGTATCTGATCGACTCTCCTGCGTACCCAGTGGTGCTGGGAATTCCCTGGTTAAGCACCCATAACCCTGCTATTTCGTGGCAACAGAGGGCTCTCGATGGGTGGTCTGCTCAGTGCGAGGGGCGATGTCTGGGTGTTTCCGTGGGGGCGACTTCGGTGGAAAGTCCAAACCAAGTGCCCGCACTGCACATTCCGCCTGAATATGGGGATTTAGCTCTCGTGTTTAGTAAAACTAGGGCGACGCAGTTGCCTCCTCATAGACAGGGGGATTGTGCGATTGATCTCCAGGCAGGAGCAGCGCTCCCACGGAGCCACATGTATCCTTTGTCTCAAGAGGAGAGAAAAGCTATGGAGACTTACATAGCCAAATCTTTGAGACAGGGATACATTCGGCCCTCCACTTCTCCCGCCTCCTCAAGTTTCTTTTTTGTGAAGAAGAAAGATGGAGGGTTGCGCCCGTGCATTGATTACCGTGGTCTCAATCAGATTACTGTGAAATACAGTTATCCACTCCCTCTGATTGCGACCATGACAGAGTCATTGCATGGAGCGCGGTTTTTCACAAAATTGGATCTCAGGAGCGCGTATAACTTGGTGCGCATTAGGGAGGGCGACGAATGGAAGACAGCGTTTAGTACCACGTCAGGTCATTTCGAATATCTCGTCATGCCATATGGGTTGATGAATGCTCCATCAGTCTTCTAATCCTTCGTAGATTACATTTTCCGGGATATGCAGGGACAAGGGGTGGTCGTGTACATTGATGACATTCTGGTGTACTCGTCTACCCGAGCCGAGCATATAACCCTGGTGCGTCGTGTATTGAGGAGGCTGTTGGAGCACGACCTATATGTCAAGGCAGAGAAATGTCTGTTTTTCCAGGAGTCGGTCTCCTTTTTGGGTTATCGGTTGTCCGCGTCAGGGGTGAGAATGGAGGTGGATCGTGTGTCCGCTGTGCGTAATTGGCAAACTCCAAACACTGTAAAAGAGGTGCAGCAGTTCTTGGGCTTTGCGAATTACTACCGGAGGTTTATCCGGGGTTTTGGACAGGTGGCAGCTCCCATCACGTCCCTTCTGAAAGGGGGTCCGGTGCGCCTGCAGTGGTCAGCTGATGCGGACAGGGCCTTTAGGAGACTGAAGGACCTGTTTACGTCGGCTCCGGTGCTGGCGCATCCGGATCCCGCATTACCCTTTCAGGTTGAGGTAGACGCGTCTGAGGCTGGTATAGGGGCCGTTCTCTCTCAACGGTCCGGCACGCCACCTAAACTCCGCCCCTGTGCTTTTTTCTCAAAAAAGCTCAGCCCGGCGGAGCGTAACTATGACGTTGGGGACAGGGAGCTGTTAGCTGTAGTTCAAGCCCTTAAGGTGTGGAGGCATTGGCTTGAGGGGGCTCAACACCCTTTCCTCATTTTGACTGACCATCGGAACCTGGAGTACATCCGGGCAGCGAGGAGACTGAACCCTCGCCAGGCTCGATGGAGTATGTTTCTCACCAGGTTCGTATTTAAAATCACGTACATCCCTGGGTCCCAGAATGGTAAGGCAGATGCGCTGTCCCGGCGGTATGACACGGAGGAGAGGTCCGTTGAGCCTACTCCCATACTACCGGAGTCTTGCCTTGTGGCACCGGTGGTGTGGGAGGTCGATGCCGAAATCGAGCGAGCGTTGCGTACCGACCCCAGCCCTCCACAGTGTCCTGAGGGTCGGAAGTACGTTCCGCTCGAGATTCGGGATCGACTCATTTACTGGGCTCACACGTCACTCTCCTCTGGACATCTGGGTATTGGCCGGACAGTGCATTGCCTTAGCACTAAATACTGGTGGCCCACTTTGGCTAGGGATGTGAGGGTTTATGTCTCCTCCTGCTCGGTGTGCGCCCAGTGTAAGGCGCCCCGACATCTGCCCAGGGGTAAGTTACAACCCCTGCCCGTTCCACAACGACCATGGTCCCACCTCTCGGTGGATTTTGTGACAGACCTTCCCCTCTTTCAGGGGAATACCACCATCCTGGTCGTTGTGGACCGGTTCTCTAAGGCCTGTCGTCTTCTCCCTATGTCGGGTCTTCCTACAGACCGCTGAGGCCCTATTTACCCACGTCTTCCGGCATTACGGGGTACCCGAGGATATAGTGTCTGATCGAGGCCCCCAGTTTACCTCCCTTGTTTGGAGAGCGTTCATGGAGCGTTTGGGGGTCTCGGTTAGCCTTACCTTAGGGTACCACCCGGAGAGTAACGTGCAGGTAGAATGTGTCAACCAGGATGTGGGTAGGTTTCTGAGGTCGTATTGCCAGGGCCGGCCGGAGGAGTGGGCACGGTACATTCCCTGGGCCGAGATGGCCCAGAACTCTCTCCGCCACTCCTCTACCAACCTAACCCCCTTCCAATGTGTGTTAGGTTACCAGCCGGTTCTGGCACCTTGGCAGCAGAGCCAGATCGAGGCCCCTGCGGTGGATGATTGGATGAGGCGCTCGGAAGAGACGTGGTA
The DNA here is from genome assembly GCF_964263955.1 of Coregonus lavaretus. Lineage (NCBI taxonomy): Eukaryota > Metazoa > Chordata > Actinopteri > Salmoniformes > Salmonidae > Coregonus > Coregonus lavaretus. Next base: position 31,900,599 of record NC_139992.1, on the reverse strand, counting down.
CGCTGCCCACGTCCACCTGCAGCGGGCCGTCCTTCGTCACAAGGCGAGCGCCGATCTCCACCGCAGTGAGGGGCCGGTGTACGCACCCGGTGATCGAGTCTGGCTCTCTACCAGAAACCTACCCCTCCGCCTGCCCTGCCGGAAGCCGGGTCGGCGGTTTGTGGGGCCCTTTAAAGTCCTGAGAAGATTGAATGAGGTGTGTTATAGGTTACATCTACCTGTTGAGTATAAGAATATTAACCCCTCGTTCCATGTGTCTCTTCTCAGGCCGGTGGTAGCTGGTCCACTCCAGGACAATGAGATAGGGGAGACTCCTCCGCCCCCACTGGACATCGAGGGGGCTCCGGCGTACACCGTTCGGTCCATCTTGGACTCAAGACGCCGGATGGGGGGTCTCCAGTATCTCGTGGAGTGGGAGGGGTACGGCCCGGAGGAGCGGTGTTGGGTGCCGCGGAGGGACATCCTAGACCCATCTCTGCTATCGGAGGTCCACCGGGACCATTCCGCGCGCCCTGCTCCGCGTCTTCCTGGTCGTCCCCGAGGCCGGGGTCGGCGCACGGCTGGAGCCGCGCGTCAAGGGGGGGGTACTGTCACGGTTTCGGCCGAGGCTGCTCCTCCTCCTGGTTCGGGCAGGCTTCAGCGGTCGTCGTCCCCGGAGTACTAGCTGCCACCGATCTATGTTTCATGTTCGTTTGGTTTTGTCTTGATGTTGTACACCTGTGTCTCGTTAGTCCTCGTTAGTGTCCTATTTAGTTCTCGTTGTGTGTGTTTGTCTTTGTGTGTGATTGCTCTTCTGTTTCGTGTTGGAGCTACGTACTTCCCTCCAGTGTTTTGGAGAGGTTTTTCGCACATGTTAGTGCGCCGTTTGTTTGACGCCTGTGTGCGCCGTTATTTCGCCTTCGGGCTTATAGTGCTTATTTTCTACGTGAATATTGCACTAAAGTCTTTTGGACTGAGCTTCTGCGTCCTGCGCTTGATTCATGCACCACACCCACCTTCAGCACCCCTTGACAGTGGGCATTGTTTTATGCATTTCACAGAACAAAACATTCCAATGTACGTAAGCAGGGACAAACTAGAATATCAATACACAACAACCATTATGCTCGAGTTTTACTTAATATTGTGTTCCATTGGATTTGCCCCAAACATAATACTTTGTATTTGTAGCGTGGTTCGTTCTGCGTTGTGTACTTTTAATTCGGACACTGCCACAACTGGAGGTCTGCTGGTTGGATTATTTTTATTTGCCCTGCACACGAAGAGACAACACACAATATGTTAGCCCTTGGTGCAGTCACGGCTCTCGGGCACCTTGCTAGTTGAAGGTCAGGCAAAAGAGAGCCAAGGTGCTGCATGCACACATTCAGTGCCCAACAGCACACTATACAATACAAGTAAAATGATATACAACATAATTCTGACAAAATAAAAGACATACCTGCACACAAAGAGACAACACACAATATGTTAGCCCTTGGTGCAGTCACGGCTCTCGGGCACCTGCGTGAGCACATGGAAACTCACTCAAACACTGTCCCAAGTACTCACAAGTTACAATAGGTACTCTAATTAGCGAGCTCGGTGAAACTTGTTAACATAAATCTTTATATTGTCCACATTGTAACAAAACCTATAGTTGCGTAACAGCACTTTGTTTAACATTACAACAGTTTTATATTGACAAATTACGGAGCCAAGGACAACATACCTTGCTAGTTGAAGGTCAGGCAAAAGAGAACAATAAGAGGGTACGTAAGTACAGATAACCCGCGATGGACCAAACCAAAATATACACAACTTTTACAATCAGGTGTATTTACAATATAGATATTTTAAAAAAATTGTACACCAAAAAATAACATTAGCTATGCAGCTGTAATTAAATAAAGAAAACACATTGAATTATTATTATTATTAACATCCCCTCTTGACCTGGCCTACTTGAACTGGTCCTTGTGTGCAACTTGGTGCATAATCTAGGGGAACAACATCACACTACTACATTCACCCCCACTGTTTTACACTAGATTATGAGGACAAAACAAAACACATTACCTCAAAGGTAACAAAGCAAAAAAAGAAGAAAAAAAAAATTCACATCCACAGGGCGACAGAGTAACCCAGTGTAGTCCCTTAATTCCAGACCCACAAATAGTCGATCAGCTGGAAAGCTATCCCATGAAGGATTAGGAAAAATAAGAGGTAGCTAATCCCTTATTCAACCGTATACAAAAAATGCCAAATACATTTTATGCTGATGAACTACACACAAAGTTACATGAATTGTCAAAATTATTAGACAAACCCACAAATCAGGAATGTCACGGACAGCCCTAACCGTGCTCAGAGGTCTAACCTCAGGTTGGGGAGTACTACAGATCGGCATATCCGGAGCCAGCACACTTTCAGTTACAGACTCAACACTAGTAGTGTCAGACAACTGATCAGAATCCTGGTAGATTGTCACAGACCACACTGACGAAGCATCTTTAACCAAGTTAACAACATCTGCCACAGCACCATCCCCACTGAATGGAGTTTTGCTATCAGAACTCTTGTAGGCCTTGGGGATCTCTCTCTGGTCCACTTCTGCTGAGCATACCTCACTGAAGGGGACTTCATACTGTTGTTCCACTTCACTTCTCTCAGCTGGGACTTCACCATCCTCTTGGAGTATCCTCCCAGAAGACTCAGGAAGGCTTGCTACCCATTGGACAGTCCTTGCATCACTCCCATCCATTTTGCTGGACGCTGCAGACATCTTAGAGATCACGTCACCACTCAATAGAGATCCGTGACCCTCAGGTTCCTCCCAAGAAGGCAAAGGCAGAAAGTGGACTGGCATAATCAGGTTCCTATGCACAGTTTTTATGCGTCCAGTGGTAGGGTGTTGTATACGATATGTGTTCAGTGAGCTGTTCTTCGCAACAACTATGTACACCGCACTATCCCAGCGATCAGCCAGTTTCTTCTTGCCCCTCTCTCCCTTGTTAGCAAGTAGAACTCTGTCTCCCTTCTCTACCGAATGACCCTTCGACTGTCTGTTGTAGACCTCGGCTTGTCTCTTTTGTTGCTTACTGGCATGCTGCTGGGCCAATGTCATGGCCTCTCTCAGATCCTCACCCAGAGACTGGACATACTTATCCACATCTACCGTGTCCCCATCCAACAGCACACTTTCAAACATAACATCTACCGGCAACCTAGGGGTGCGTCCAAACATCAAGAAGAAGGGCGGAAACCCAGTAGTCTCGTGAACAGTGCAGTTATAGGAGAATGTCAATGTGTTCAACATCTGAGGCCATTTAGCCTTGGACCTAGCTGGCAGAGCTCTAATCATCCCACCCAGTGTGCGATTCAGACGTTCTGCTTGACCATTACCCATGGGATGATAAGGTGTGGTGTGGGACTTACCAACACCAGATAACTGAAGTAATTCTGCAATAAGTGAACTCTCAAAGTTAGCACCCCTGTCAGAATGGATACAATCAGCGAACCCATAAATGCAGAATAAATGATTCCAGAGAACACGAGCAACAGTCTTAGCAGACTGGTTTGGACATGGATATGCACAGGCCAGCTTAGTAAAGTGATCAGTCACTACTAACACATCAATAGACTTGTTGTTTGAATCTTCTGAAGTCCAGAAATCAATACACACAAGTTTCAAAGGTGCCATTGTCACAATGGAGACAAGTGGAGCTCCTGCTTCAGGCTCAGGTGCTTCACTCAACACGCATCTCTTACAGTGGGCCACGTATTCCTTGACATCCTTTTCCATAGAGTCCCAGTAAAACCACTGTCTCGTAAGCCACAATGTGCGCTGCTGACCCTGATGACCAGCATCATCATGAACTCCCTTCAACACAAGGCCTCTCAAAGACACAGGTAGGACATACTGGAATATTTTCTTCTTACTCACTGGGTGTTTTGAGACACGATACAGAATCTCTAACCATGTGGTGAGTTTTCCCCACTGTCTTAGAGTATAAACCGTTTCCTTAGCTTCAAAGACTTGGTTTCTCCTAGATGGGCGCCGGTCTCTATCTACAAAGAACATGACTCTGCTGATGACAGGATCCAGTGACTGGTTATCATACAGCTCCTTGTGTGCAAAGACAGGTAAAGGGCTCTGACCCATGGACATCAACTTCTCAAGGTGCTGCACATGTGAAACGGCCCTCACTGTGGCACCATCATCCCATCGGCGGTGAGCATGGAGGACAGCAGACACCTCTTCACAGGAAACCAACCCACTGACATCGTCTCCAGCTCTACTCAACTCACTCCCAGGAGCCATAGACGTTCCACAGCCAGCCTCTGGCTGCTCACAGGAGAGGCGGAACATGTCTTGAACATCATCCACTCGAAGACCTCTGGCTTCCTCCAGCAGGACATCATATGGAATTCTTGTCATTCGGTGCAGAACTGTGGAGCGGACAAATGGCTCTCTGCTCAAAGCATCAGCAACGACATTCTTGGGACCTGGTATGTACTGGATATCAAAATCAAAAGGTGCCAGCTTTGCAACCCATCTCTGCTCGCATGCATCAAGTCTCGGCTTTGTAAGAATATATTTGAGTGGATTGTTGTCGGTCCACACAGTAAACTAATGCCCTCGCAGCCAATGGCTGAATTTATCATGAATGGCCCATTTCATGGCTACAAATTCCAGCCGGTGAGCAGGATACTTGGATTGTGCATGATTAAGATATTTACTAACAAAAGCTATTGGCCTGGCTATGGCCGTCCCATCTTGCAATTGGGATAGTGCAGCTCACAAACCACTAGTAGATGCATCCACAGAAAGTAAAAATGGCTGAGAAAAATCTGGATGAGCCAGCAGTGCCTGGTCAACTAGTGCTGATTTAAAATTTTCAAAAGCGAGTTGACATTCAGCAGTCCAGTCTGCAGCAGTGAGCCTGCGAGGGGGACCAGGCCTCTTCCTACCCTTGCCTCTCCTAGGCTTCTTCTGACCTGTAGTTAGCTGAAACAATGGCCTAGCAACCATGGAACAATTCTCAATGTAGTGCTGATAGTATACTACCATACCAAGGAAAGAACGGATTTTGCTAGGAGACGGAGTGACACCATCAGCTTCCATCATCTCACTCTCAGTCACATTCAAAATAGTTTGAACTTTAGCAGGGTCAGTGACTACACCCTCCTGAGAAATGATGTGGCACAAAAATTCACAGACCTCTTCAAAAACTTTAAGATTGTTCTCCTGCAACCACTGAAAAACCATCTCAAGTCTCTGCAGACTCTCTCCCTCCGTCTTAGCAAAAACCATCAGATCATCCAAATAACAAAGGAGACTTAGAAAGTTTTGGTCACCAAAGATGGTCAGCATCATTCTCATAAAAGTAGCCGGGCTGTTGCAGAGGCCCTGAGGAAACTGATTGTACTCGTGCAGACCTAAAGGGGAGGAAAAGGCAGTGTATTTCTTATCCTCTTCATGCAGTGGCACGTTATAATACCCTGAAGTCAAGTCCATTGTGCTGAAGAAGGCATTACCTCCCAGCGCGGCCAGTACATCAGCCTGATGATGCATGGGATGAGCATCCTTTACTGTGCGGGCAGTTAACCACCTAAAGTCAGTACATAGGCGCAAGTCCCCATTCTTTTTCCATACCAGCACCAATGGTGAGGCATACTCGCTGCTGGATTTTCTGATGATTTCCTTTTCCTCCATATCATCCAGTGTTTCCCTGAGTTTTTGGTGATGAGCTGGAGAAAGCCTACGATAAGGTAATCGAAATGGGCGGTCATCAGTCAGCCGTATGCGATGGCAGAACTCCTTTGCCTCACCACAATCTAGGCTATGTCTAGAGAACACTGTGTCATACTTCCCAATTAAATTGACAAGTTTATCTTTCCAGAACTGTGAAACTGGACACTCCTCAACAGACAGGCCTTGACGTCCAATATTGCTCAGTGTACTGTTGCCATTAACTACACTGCCACCAACTGAACTCTTAGCTGTCAGACTGCCATGTGAGCTGTCACATTGAACTTTTGACACGTTCTGGTAAGCTGCTTGCTGCTTGACATCATCAAAATCCTCCAATGCAATGCAAGGGTACACATCCGCCACTTTAGCATTTCATCTCAGGGTAACTAGCGATATTGTTGGATTCACAATCTTCACAGGGAGCCATCCATCCCCCCACAGAGGCGTAACTACTCTCCCCACTAATATGTGTCAATTCACACAACGAGACGTGCTGGGCTCGACAACAACAGTACTGCCCACAGAGAGTTTTGTCTTTGGGGGTAGGCGGCCCCACACTCATGGGTTGGAGCATTACTGCTCTCTTCAACTTAATGGTGCCCACTTTATCTGGGATGGAGTCTCCTCTCCATCTCTCCAGATTTGACAGGAGATGAAGGACGTGGCTGTCATCACACTGGCTAGAGGAATCTGGTGTACCCACCACCCGCCAGTAGCTGTCATTTGATTTGAACTGTCTAATCAGAGACTTCAACACATTAGTGCCCACGATGAGTTCATCAACCTGCCCATCTACAATAAGCACTGGGACTACATAACTGAAGCCATAAAGCTGAATTTTTAAGTCACACATGCCCACTGGGCTAGTTTGCGTCCCACCACAACCCACCAGGATGATGTCTGAAGGAGCTAGAAAGTTCCCCTCTACCACTCCTGCCTCCCTCAACCGAGGTACAATATCTGCGCGCAGAGAAGTAGCCATGGACCCACTATCTAACATCCCCTTCAGCTCAACTTTATCCTGTACTAGCACGGTGGTGTAAAACAAACTGTCATTCTGAGTAATTCTCATTGTGTTCTGAAAAATTACTGTGTTGTTCTTTGGTACTGACTCACAAAAATAAGAATAAACAGATTGGATATCATCATTAGTGGAGGAAAAATAAGACTGCCCCACATTGCCCTCCTCAGAATGGAGGCTTTCTAGTCTTCCTGAGACCTGCCAGTCTGTCCACATCCAGGGCTCTGTCGCTGCCCAGTCTCACTACAGTCAAAGCTCATGTGGCCCGGAGAGAAGCACTTGAAGCACAGCTGGTGCATCTGACAGTGAGCTTTGGTCCAGTGATTAGTGCTTCCACAGACAGCGCACTCACGCTGACGTTTGTGGAACTGTTTACGGGGCCCTCTGTATTGCTTACCAGAGCCTTCTCTAACAAAGTCAAAACTTTCTCTAATGTCTCACCCTCAGATACAGATGGTGCCTGGTCTGGTTCACGGCCACATTGAGAAAAAGATGACACATTAGGTCTGTTCACAGTACCCACTCCCTCCTGGGGGGAGTCAAAGACGGCAGCCACCTGCTGTGAAAGTTGTGTTCTACATGCTTTACGTTCCCTTAACAGTTCAACCAACCGATCCTGTACCTCACTGGCTGTCCAGTCTCGAAGGGGTTTGCTCTTGAACACTTGGGCCAACTCTTTATCAGGACAGTTGCAGACAAACATGACTGCCAACTCTGAGCACTGATTGGGTAAGGTCCTGCCCTCACTTACAAGGTACTGTTCAGCTGCCTCTGCAGCTTTGTTAAGCCTAATCCAGAAATCTAGTGGACCCTCATTAGCATATGGTTTGATTGAATAGAAATCAGCTAATGGCATACCTGAGCAGACAGTATCCCCAAAGTGTTGCTTGAGAACACTGAACACCGCCTTAACATCTGTGACAACAGGGTTGTTACGCATCCAGACTTTGGTCACATCCCGTGCCCACCCCATGAGCCTAAACATCACCTACCCAACATCCTCAGACCCAGTTTAACCCCTCTTCTCTAGGTAGACTCCCATTAACTCCTCCCACTCCAGAAAGGTGGAGCACTAACATCTGACTTCACAACCAGATTCAGCTTGGACGCATCAATAAAGGTTGACCCACACTGCTCAGGCAGGGGAAACTGATGGGGTTGGTGAGGGGGATGGGCAGGAGAAAAACTCGCTCTGATAGATTCTCCTATCTCTGAACCAATCTGCTTAATAAGGTCACTAAGCTGACTCGGAGGCGTCCCATTATTACTGAGGACTGTGGATGGTGGTACATCAAAAGACAGAGGTGGGATACCCTGGTCAGGTGGAACAAACAGCCTACCCCTCCCAGTGCTTGCAAACTCAGGACTAGCAAACACTCTACTCCCAGGAGCTGACTGTACAATTGGTGTAAATGGAAGGACACCCCTCCCTCTACCCACACTAAAATCATTTACATTTACATTTACATTTACGTCATTTAGCAGACGCTCTTATCCAGAGCGACTTACAAATCCCCAGCATAACTCATCTTATAGACTTGAGAGTCTTCCATGGCTCAACAGAGCACTAAAATACAATCTAATTTACTGCAGTCAAATACATTTTTTGTTGTTGCAATAAACAAATTCATCCAAAACATACAAATAAACACAAATACCTGTATCTAATGAATATGCTACATTCACCTTCACTATTTACAGTATATATTTGCTTACAGCAAACAATCAACAAATGCGCATGCGTAGATCGCGCATCTCATCCACATGCACAGCTCCGGCGGTCGGCTTGAGCTGACCAGTCGGCAGGTCACGGCTCCAGTTTGTACTGTTTTATCTTTTGTTTTATGTGTGATGTAAGTGCCTTAATGTGTTTGGACCCCAGAAAGAGTAGCTGCTGCCTTGGCAGCAGCTAATGGGGATCCCTAATGAATACAAATACAGTACCTATTGGTAGATGGTAAAAAAAAAAAAGCTAACTTTGAAATTACACTTTGGATGGTGTATCAATACACCCAGTCAATACAAAGATACAGGCGTCCTTCCTAATTCAATTGTCGGAGAGGAAGGAAACCGCTCAGAGATTTCACCATGAGTCCAATGGTGACTTTAAAACAGTTACAGAGTTTAATGGCAGTGATAGGAGAAAATGTAGGATGGATCAACAACATTGTAGTTACTAAACATTACTAACCTAATTGACAGAGTGAAAAGAAGGAAGCCTGTACAGAATAAAAATATTCCAAAACATGCATCTTGTTTGCAACAAGGCACTAACGTAATACTGCAAAAAAAATTGGCAAAGCGATTCACTTTTTGTCATGAATACAAAGTATTATATTTGGGGCAAATCCAATTGAACACAATACTGAGTAAAACTCGAGCATAATGGTTGATGTGTATTGATATTCTAGTTTGTCCCTGCTTACGTACATTGGAATGTTTTGTTCTGTGAAATGCATAAAACAATGCCCACGTTAGTTTATACTCCCGTCTTATGTCCTGTCCTTATATTAGCTAGTTGTATAAGTAATACAGTGTCATATCTACCAAAAATAATGAACACAAACGTGGGAACGTTTCTTCCTCCTCGACAGTTTTGTTGTATAGGACTGAGTTAATTTATTTTTTAATCGCTGTAGAAAGACGCAAAGAAAACGTTGAGCTAGCCAGTCAAGAGTGACAATAGCTAGCTTCCGATGTCACAACAACGAGAGCATCGAGTGAAGAGTTTCGTTGCGGGAGAAAGTGGAATCACTGTGAGTAAAAAAAAAGTGCTGGGAGGTAGGGACTGTCTAAAAAATGTGAGAATGGAAAATAATAAACTGAAATTTTCTGCACTGGTTGGAAATATAGGAACATTTGATGAATCTGTTGATCAATGGAGTTCTTACACAGAACGTTTTGAGTACTTTATGTTAGCAAATGGAATTAAAGCTGAAGTAGTTTTGCCAACATATTTTACTGTTATGGGAGGAAAAACATTAAATCTACTGCGCAGCCTAGTAACGCCTGAAAAACCTGGTGATAAATCATATGATGAAATTGTGGCTACCATAAAAGGACATTATTCTCCCAAACCACTGATCATCGCAGAGATTCAGGTTTCATAAGAGAAACCAAGAGAAGGGGGAGTCAATCTCACAGTTTGTGGCTGTATTGAAACACTTATCTGAACACTGTGAATTTGGGCAATCACTGAGTGACACTGTACATGATAGGTTAGTGTGTGGCATGCGCAACGAGGCAATTCAGAAACGCCTTTTGACTGAGAGTAAGTTAACATTGCAGAGAGCAATAGAAGTGAGTATGTCAATGGAAATGGCAAATAAAGACACACAGCAGCTAAGTGCATCGACCCAAGTGTATAAGATGTCCCATGTAGCTCAGTTGGTAAAGCATGGCGTTTGCAGTTTCGATTCCCACGGGGGGCCAGTATGAAAAAAAGACTGTTTGCACTAACTGTAAGTCGCTCTGGATAAGAGCGTCTGCTAAATGACTAAAATGTAATGTCTATGGGTTTAAAAAACAAGGCAGTAGGTGGCAAGCCATGCTATCACTGTGGGAAACCAGGTCACCAAGCAGAGGAGTGTTGGTGCAAAGACTTAGACTGCAGAAGTTGTGGAAAAAAGGGTCACATCGAACATGAATGTAAAAACAAAAAGACACATTCAAACAAAATTACTGAACAAAGGAAAAGTTACTTCAGGAAGTACAAAAAGAAAGTGCATAAAATGGAGCACACACAGGATGAACAAAGTGATACCCTGTCTGAAGTTTTGTCCATTTCAGAAGATGACGCTGAAAACATACACTGATTGACTGTTCCAGTGAGAGGATGCGTGATTGTTACAGCGGAGCTCAACAAACAGAAGGTAAAGCTACCTCTCTACGTCGTGAAAGGCAACCATCCAGCGCTGCTAGTCCTAGTCGCTAGTCCTGGTGGTCGAAACTGCAAACGCCATGCTTTACCAACTGAGCTACATGGGACATCTTATACACTTGGGTCGATGCACTTAGCTGCTGTGTGTCTTTATTTGCCATTTCCTTTGACATACTCACTTCTATTGCTCTCTGCAATGTTAACTTACTCTCAGTCAAAAGGCGTTTCTGAATTGCCTCGTTGCGCATGCCACACACTAACCTATCATGTACAGTGTCACTCAGTGATTGCCCAAATTCACAGCGTCCGCACATGGCTGGAAAAGATCAAACAAAACTGGCAGGAAATTCACATGGTTGCAAAAGAGGACACAAATCTACAAGGGATATTGAGGAAACACGCGGATGTGTTCAATGGAGAACTTTGCATTATGAAGGACATAACAGTTAAACTGACTGTGAAACCAGACAGCAAGCCAAACCCCAAACTTTTGAACGGTAGTGTACGTGTGTGTAGAGTGCTCGTGGTAGCGTGTGTGCCTATGCGTGTGTCTGTTCCTGTGTGTATCTCTTCACATTCCCCGCTGTTCCATAATGTGTATTTCTATCTGTTTTTTAAAATCTGATTCTACTGCTTGCATCCGTTACCAATAGGTGCCCTTCTTTGCGAGGCATTGGAAAACCTCCCTGGTGGTTGAATCTGTGCTTGAAATTCACTGCTCGACTGAGGGACCTTACAGATAATTGTATGTGTGGGGTACAGAGATGAGGTAGTGATTACAAAAATCATGTTAAACACTATTATTGCACACAAAGTGAGTCCATGCAACTTATTATGAGACTTGTTAAGCACATTTTTATTCCTGTACTTATTTAGGTTTGCAATAACATAGGGGTTGAATACTTATTGAACGTGTGTAGACCAGTGTAGGCCAATGACAAAGATATCTCATTTTAATCAATTTTATATTCAGGCTGTAAAATTTGGAAAAAGGGGTGTGAATACTTTCAACACACACACACACACACCTGCTGCGTCCTTCCCGGGCTAACATTCAAATCCTTTGAACACACATGCTCACCTGCTGAATCACATGCTCACCTGAAATCAAATTTCAAATCCAATACCTTCACAAAAAAGGTACAAAAATTGAAAAATAAAAATGGTTTTAAAACTACTCAGCGCATAGGTCCCTGAAAGTAAAATTCCAGCTCACCACTACAGGTAGGTTAGGCAAGGCTACAGAGCTAGGCAAAGACTGCGTACCAAATGGCACCCTATTCCCTACATAGTGCACTGCTTTCCACCAGGGACCATAGGGCTCTATTCTAAAGTAGTGCACTATATAGGGAATGGGGTGCCGTTTGGGACATAGGCATATCCTCGTGTAGCGTAAGTGGGAAGAAGTGGCGCAAGTGGCCCTCCCGAGTGGCGCAGTGGTCTAAGGCACTGCATTGCAGTGCTAGCTGTGCCACTAGAGATCCTGGTTCGAATCCAGGCTCTGTCGTAGCCGGCCGCGACCAGGAGACCCATGGGGCGGCGCACAATTGGCACAGTGTCGTCCAGGGTAGGGGAGGGAATGGCCGGCAGGGATGTAGCTCAGTTGGTAGAGCCACCAAAACTGTGGGTTCGATTCCCACGGTGGGCCGGTATGAAAATAAAAATAATGTATGCACTAACTGTAAGTCGCTCTGGATAAGAGCGTCTGCTAAATGACTAAAATGTAAATGTAAGTGATTGGAACTGAGTACAATTCATAGAATTGCAGCACATAGCATTAAAGATAGATACAGTTTATCTAACTTAGTTCATGAGATATCTTTGCATTTTTTTTTAAGTTAAATTTTTATGATACAGGGGGTCCTTTACTGTTACCACATAGATATACAGCACACTACCCCTTCCACACCTCATCCCTAGGTGGCAGCAACAACCGGCACCAGATGGATCGGAAATCAGTGAGAGAGGGGTGGCAAGGGCCAGGAGACTATAGTTTTGGGCATGTCTTTTTGTAGTTTCCTTTTTGTATATATTTATTTTCGTCACTGCAAACTGAATAACAACAATGCGCTTGGGCTGGCCGACCAAGGAGTCAAGGGCCTACACTAAAACAATGCTGTGTTAAAAACAACCCAATTTGGGTAAATATTGGACAGATGTCATTCCGGTTAATCTGTTCTGTTGTATTGTAATCTGTATGTTGAACATTGACACTTTTGTAGCTTTTTTGAGGCTTACACAAGAGTATGAGGTCCTCAAGTCCTCAATGTTGGGATAGCTACCACTTTGATATAATTTTTATTAAATATATATACAAAATATGTAATGTGCAAAAATATTGAAAGAAAATTAACATTTGCAGTGTACAAATTTACTGAAAGCCACACCCCCAATAGGCCACACGTCCTGAAAATAACCTATGAATTACATTTAAAAGACCCAGCTGCTGGGTCAACCCAGCATGGAAGTGAATACAAACCCAATGGATGGTTAAATTAACCCTTTGATGTGTTTGCAGCGTTTGCTCAAACCGGTGTGATTAGAACACTTCATTAGAACGTCTAGTTACGATTGACGCAACAGTCAGCATTTGAGCTAGCCACTGTTTTTTTCATAGAAACATTTTGCACAAACACAGTCTTTACAACGTTATGTCCTCCATGTGAGCAGTTTATTTTTGGATGCAATGTTCAGACATTCACAGAAGTAGCAACAGCATAACACCATCTTTCATCCAAATCAGAAAATGTAGGCTACATTAGTCCTAGCTCTGATTGAGTAAAGAGTGAGCTAATACAAGTGGTTATATTTAGCCAACTCTCATAGAAACTCTACAACTGGATCCTGGACTTCCTGGCGGGCTGCCCCCAGGTGGTGAAGGTTGGCAACAACACATCTACCACGCTGACCCTCAACACGGGGGCACCTCAGGGGTGTGTGCTTAGTCCCCTCCCTGTTCACCCACGATTGTGTGGCCGCGCACGACTCCAACACCATCATTAAGTTTGCTGACGACACGATGGTGACAGGCCTGATCACCAACGACGATGAGACAGCCTACAGGGAGGAGGTCAGATACCTGGCTGTGTGGTGACAGGACAACCACCTCTCCCTCAACATCAGCAAGAAAAAGGAGCTGATCGTGGACTACAGGAAATGGAGGGCTGAGCACGCCCACATCGACGAGTCTGTAGTGGAGCATGTCGAGAGCTTCAAGTTCCTTGGTGTCCACATCACTAAGGAATTATCATGGTCCACACACACCAACACAGTCTTGAAGAGGGCACGACAGCACCTCTTCCCCCTCAGGAGGCTGACATTTTTGTCATGGGCCCTCAGATCCTCGGAAAATTCTACAGCTACACCACTGAGAGCATCTTGACTGGCTGCATCACCACTTGGTATGGCAACTGCTTGGCATCCGACCGCAAGGCGCTACAGAGGGTAGTGCGTATGGCCCAGTACATCACTAGGGCCGAGCTCCCTGACATCCAGGACCTCTATACCAGACTCCAGTCACCGAAGTCAAAGACTGTTCTCTCCGCTACCGAACGTCAAGCGGTACCGATGCACCAAGTCTGGAACTACAGGACCCTGAACAGCTACTACAAAAAGCCATAAGACTGCTAAATAGTTAGTTATATAGTTAACCAATAGCTACCCGGACTATCTGCATCTGCGTTGACCCTTTTTGCATTCATTATTTTGACTCGTATCACATATGCTGCTGTTACTGTTTATTATCTATCCTGTTGCCTAGTCACTTTATCCCTACCTATATGTACATATCTACCTCAATTACCTCGTATCCCTGCACATTGACTCTGTACTGGTACCCCGTGTATATAGCCAAGTTATCATTACTCATTGTGTATTTATCCCTGTTATTATTTTTTGATTATTTCTATTTTTTCTTCTCTCTGCATTGTTGGGAAGGGCCCGTAAGTAAGCATTTCACTGTTAGTCTACCCCTGTTGTTTAAGAAGCATGTGACAAAGACAATTTGATTTGAATATGAATTAGCTAACTGCAATATTTCTTTTACAAATTCATCGCAACATGGGTGAGCTCACCAGTGATCAAAATTATTGAGTAAAACACTTTCTAAAAGTCTAAAGTAATCCGTCGGTGGGTAGTTTGTGCAGGCCGCTATGTTTGTTTATCTGCATCAACCAAAGATAAGATGTTACAAGATGAGTTGGGTTTGCAGTATGCATGTTGAAGGCGAAGGGTGTGTATCGTCTCCCATCATTCACTTCCCATCATTCACTTCCGGAAGTTTACTTGAAAGACGACTGAACCATCTCTTCACCTCATTTTGCTATAACATATTTGGCCTGGCAGACGTTTACGTGACACCCAGAATACATTGAATGATGTCAACAAACATGGCTCCATACATATCCGGCAAATAGCTTAGAAGTAGCTCATCATAATCAGTACAACCTTCAAAAAAGTATTTTACACACATCATGTGTCTATTATAATCTATTCAAGAGTCGGAATCCATGATTTTTCACCAGTACTTGAAACAAACGTGAATAAAACAGTACATAAATAAATGATTACCACACAAACCATTTTCTGATAGTGATATAAGAAGCCCATGCTGGTGTTATGATACTGATGATTTGTCGCCACAAATGGTTTGTTTACGTTTCTACCGTTGTGGCTAGATGGAGTAGCTAGGCCTACAACGGTTCTATCTAGTGGTCTCATCGGGGGAAACAGTTGTCGACAACTGTAGCATTGTAGCTAAGCCTAACCCTTTTCCTAACCTTAACCCCATTATCTTAACCTCCTACGTTAATTAACTTAACCTGCTGCATTAGTTCTCCTAACCTGCCACATAAATTATCCTAACCTGCTATGTAAACAAACCATCTGTGGACAAAAATCATCAGTATCACCACACCGGCAGCCAATCACGTCACCCCAGACACTCACTTGGAGCCATTCAGTGTTGTTGTTTACGTATGTAGCTAGTGGGCTAAGCTGTAGCATTGATTCTGTGTATGACAGTGAGGAATCAGATTTTGACAGTAGCTATGTTTCCATGAACTTTCCCAGTGATTTTTTATAATATAATAATAATATGCCATTTAGCAGATTTTGATGACATTTAGAAAGTTTGCTTAGAAAATTGATGCAAAAATTGCCTACCAGGGTGCGTTTCCATTGAACTATCTTGTGTCGATAAAAACAGCTGGATGTAATGACGTCACACAATTTAAAAAAGCTTATAGTTACGTGATGACATCACATGCCAAGCATACCTTCAAAAGTATTTGGCAATCATCATTTATTCGAAAAACACAATTTCCATCATCATTGTCGCAATAAAGAAAGTTTGACAAAATAAAAATCCACCCCTGTCAAACGGATACAAATATTGTAGATCTTTAGAAAATGTATCCTACATCTGCCATTTCCATTCCATAATTTTTTTGCAACATTGCTTTTGATAAACCTGAGTCAATGGAAACCTGCCTAGTGACAGTGAGGAGCTGCCCCCCAACCTTGAATCTGGGGACCCCTTGTCCACTGACAAAGTCCCAGGTCCCTTTGAAGATGCTGGTGGTGATGGAGGCATGCCAACAGTGGGTGAAGTACAAGATGTCTGCGGTTGATGGAAGGCCGCCAGCAATTTCACCCCTCCTGGCCCTGCTTTGGGCTTTGATGAGTCCCAGTCTGGAGTGCAAAACCCCTTGCCATCTCCCTCTGAGGTAGAGCACTTCAAGCTGTTTCTGACAGAGACATAGTGGAAGAGACCAATCACTATGCCTTGAAGCTACAGGGGAAGAGATAGCCACAGCGAAGGTGGGCCACCTGACGAGAGAGAGAAAGATCAAACCACACTGTGTGCTTGACTATAATCGCAAAATGGGGGCAGTGGATAAGGCGGACATGATAAACAGCTTAGTTGCATGCACCCCTGAAAATAATATATTTTTCCATTTAATCAACGCTGCTGTCCTTAATGGCCACATAGTTCACCACCAGCTAACAAGTGAGATGATTACTAAACAAGGTTTTTTGTAATTGGACATACAGTTCACATACAAATCAAATACAATTCCATTATGCAATTATATTGACAATATCTCACCCACCTCCCCACTCCCTCATAATCATTTCCACTCCCTCATCCTCCCTACTAACTCTCCAAATAGTATGTTGCTAGCATACAAAAGCTGTCCTCAATCTTTGGCAAGAAAAATGTCCAGTTCTAGTTATGATGTTGGCAAGTTATGTTCAATATTGTGTTTTTGTAGTTTCTGAAAGTACAGAATAAAGAGGAATTATTAGTATATATATATATATATATATATATATATATATATATATATATATATATATATATATATATATATATATATATATGTCACGGTTTACTAAGCCAGAACCCAGAAGCAGACCAGGACAAGGTAAGTTGAAACGAAGGTGAGTATTTATTTAACAGATTCAACAAACGATGTAGAATAATCCAGGGGACAGAGCGGGCGGCGGAGATGAGTTGGTGGAGGTGCAGTGGCAGATCCAAGAATGGCTCGGCAGCCGCCGACAACCAGGCAGGGGTTGGGTGAAGGTTCCGGGAGATTGACTGCAAAACAACAAAACTAACACTAGAAACTCCAAGGCTGATACACTGACAAACATACTGTTCAGGGCTAACGATCCGGCAGGGAATGGATGTCAGGTCAGGGCTTAAGAAGGGTGATGATCAGGACCAGGTGTGCAGACCTCTGATGAGATGCAGGTGCGGTTAATCGGGAGATCTCCTGCCTAGCAACGTCGCCCGGCAACCAGGCCGGGAGCGTTCACGAACCCTCAGGAAACTGGAGATTCCGAGCAGAAAAATGGCAACACAGGCAGGAACCGACTCAGGATGCAGGGTTCATGACAATATATATATATATATATATATATATATATATATATATATATATATATATATATATATATAGCAATAAAACAATATTACAATGAAGTAACATAATTACACTGCTATAAAAATAATAAGTTGCATTGACAAAATCACAATTATAAATTATATAACAGTAAGAAACAATAACTGAAGAGCTCCAGAAGGGCAGGGCAGAGCTATGCTAATCAGGCCAAATGAAAACACAGGCCATGGTCATGATAAGGCCAGGGCAGCTTCAAAGGATACAACACAAGCTAATAATTATAATACTTCATTAGCATTGTAGCTAGCTACATAAGAATATAGCTAGCTACATAAGCACAATTGAGTATAACACCAAAAAGGATAAAATGAAATTAGTTCCTTGCGTTTCTGCGGTTATAAAGAAATACACACAGAATACATTATGCTCCATACATACATACATACATACATACATACATACATACATACGGTGTGGTAGAGTAGAAACGACAAAACACAATATACATATAGGAACACACACATGTCCAAAGTTAGGTAGCTTAGTGGTTAAGAGTGTTGGGTCAATAACCAAAAGATTGCTGGTTTGAATCCCCGAGTGAACTAGGTAAAACAATCTGCTGATGTGCCCTTGAGCAAGGCACTTAATCCTAATTGCTCTGGATAAGAGTATCTGCTAAATGACTAAAC
Source organism: Coregonus lavaretus (assembly GCF_964263955.1). Lineage (NCBI taxonomy): Eukaryota > Metazoa > Chordata > Actinopteri > Salmoniformes > Salmonidae > Coregonus > Coregonus lavaretus. Next base: position 31,882,361 of record NC_139992.1, on the reverse strand, counting down.
TGTAAAATTATTAGTAAGGAAACAACAATGAAGGCGATTTGGTGCCAACCGGGGGAAAAAGTTTAAGCAGGTTCTGTTCTGACTGGAGATGCGCAAATGTCTACATACTTGACCTGGAGAAGTGCTTTGGCTCTTGGTGCTTTCAAGACAACATGGAACTTCGAAAAATAAGAAGTCCAATCATGATGTCAGTGATATTTAGGTCGGAAAGTGGGAGTTCTAGAAAGAGGCCTGTGTTTCTGAGTTGGATGACCGTTAAAAACGATTTTTCCCAGTCAGACCTAGTTTTTTTCCGAGTTCAGTTGTCTTGAACACTCTGAAGTCGAAGATTTCCGAGTTCCAAGTTTCCAGTTGTTTTGAATGCGGCATTTCATCGAAGAGAGAAGTTTGTCCAGCTCATCTTAATGACTCAAATGTAAATTGTCCGCCACAATGAAATGGACTACTTCTATGTGAATTATTGAGGAGGCAGAACACACCTCAATTCAAACGGTTGTTAAATAAATATTGTTTGAAAATAATTTTAAATTGACAAGTTGAAATATGGCCTATCAATAATTAGCAGGCAGCGTGCCTTGATTTGAGGGCAGCGCGGGTTGACTTTCCTGTTGCGTAACAATCACATTTTGGAACAGTGAATGCATTATGACATCGAGTGCATAAAAAAACTCATGATGGGGGGACCATTCGAGATATTTGGAACACGTGTGTGAAAAGGTTAACCCATATTTGTGTAATAGGGTTATTTTCAGGAGGCGTGGCCAGGTGGGGGCGTGACTTTCAGCTACTTATTTTTGGCCACCCGTTAGAGTAAATGTCATTCCTGTTCATCATGTTAAGTTTGTATGTTTCAATTTTCATTCAATATTTTTTGCATATTACTTAATTTAATCAGAAATGTATTAATGTTATTATTTAAATATTTTAACAATGTGGTAACCATACCAACATTGGGAGATGCGTAGGCAGTTGAGGGACTGATACTCTTGTGTAAACCTCATAAAAGCTACGAAAGTGTTATTGCTCAACTTTAACGTCTTCTTCTTCTGTGGAGTCCAACATGTTGCATTACCTCCCAAACTGAACTATAGAATAAATCCGTTACACTTTGTGATACAAAATGGGACAAATAAAATAAAAATATAATTCAAATTACCCTACCAACTCATTAAAACCCACCACCTTATTCCACTACTTTAACCCTATCTGATCGCTTTGAAACGTGATAACAATACAACAGAACATGAACTGGAATGTAATTTACTCTCACGGGTGGCCAAAAATAACTATTTGACAGCCACGTACCTACTAAGCCACACCTACAGTCTTCTGATCTGACCTGGTGGGTCATGGCTCAATAACCCAGCATCAATAACCCAATAACCTAAAGTAGCAGGTGTAAAATAAACGCCTAAAACTAGATCCCCTGCATACTGGTCTTGATGAGAAGAAATTAGGGGAGGTTCTCTTCTGCACTGTTCAACCAATCCAGTAAATGTGGAGGAGGAGTTAAGATGGAGTGTCGCCTTGTTACCGTCCAAAAGCGGAAGTAGCGTCACAGGCTCTCTTTCCATTTCCCCTGAGAACTGGAACATCCGGATGTTAGATTCTTAATTTTTACATTTACATTTAAGTCATTTTAGCAGACGCTCTTATCCAGAGCGACTTACAGTTAGTGAGTGCATACATGATTTATTTATTTAATTTTTCATACTGGCCCCCCGTGGGAAACGAACCCACAACCCTGGCGTTGCAAACGCCATGCTCTACCAACTGAGCTACATCCCTGCCGGTCATTCCCTCCCCTACCCTGGACGACGCTGGGCCAATTGTGCGCCGCCCCATGGGTTAATACACAGAGTAAAATTCACGGACGACTAGTAAAGCTCAAACCAAGTTTATTCACCCACTGGGTCACACAGCTGCATATGACAAAGACATGTTCCCACCAGCACAAGTATTTATACCCCACTTTAGGCGGAGTCTCCTCCTTTTCTCTAAACATTACATCTTTGTTGCTAGGCAGGAAGTTAAGTGATGTGGGTAATAAACTGTTCCTTCTTCCTTCATGTGACCTGACCTGACCTCGGCCCCCATTCCTCACTAATCCACAGCTATCCACCCTTATCAGTGACCCCACCATATACATTCCTCCTACATATAACCATTAACTTCTGGTGTAGCAAGTATTTCAAATTACAACCCAACAACTGAAACCAGACTGTGGCCCTTCTCTCCATAGGATACCTAATATGTTCTGACAGAATGTAAACTTTCTGCATTCCCTTCTCTCCCTCAGTAAAATGAATAAGGATATTTCATATGTCAAGTTTAGAAGTCAGAACCCATCACGGATGATGGGGACTCGGCAGAGGCTGATTAATCCAACAACCCAACTAAGTGTTCTGTCCAATATGTACCCAAATTGGGTTGTTTTTAACCAAGTATTTTTTTGTGTACGCTAGGCAAGGATACTACGCTTGGCAAAGTCTCCACCCCAAATGCCACCCTATTCCCTATATAGTGCACTACTTTTGACCAGAGCCCTATGGGCCTTGTTCAAATGTAGTGCACTAAATAGGGAATCATGTGCCATTTGGGGTGGAGACTTTGCATGACGGAAAATGGTGGGGGGAAAGCAGAGGATGTGGACCACAACTAAACTGTTCTGCCAATGCTTTGCAAAACAATCCCTTTTAATTTGACTACATTTTCCCTATATAGATTCAATGTTTATAATCCTCTCAAAGAATCCTCTTCTAGATCACTAGAAATCACCAAAGCACGAATAGATAACACACACACGCACACATGCCATGCGTGCAGGCTTTTCTCTCTCTCTCTGAGAATAATGCAGTCCATATTGTAAGTAAAAGTAAAGAAGCGTGGCTGACCCAGTGTGTGTCACTAACTAATCCTGTAATACTGAGGGTTTAAACCAGGGTCGACCGATTACCAACCAGTATCACTGGGATAGGGTGTGTGTGTGTGTGTGTCTCAGCGTGTGTCAGTGAATAAGAGCGTGAATCACTGGGAGTGTGTCCGCGGTCACTCACAGTTCCCCGCCCTCAATCCCAGTCACAATAATGTAGACGTTGTTAGTTTGTTGGTCACCAATACATCTATCTTCACATTAAGATACATTATTAGGTTGGTTTTAGATTCCAGACATCACAGATCTGAATCATTCTTACCAGACTTACACTAGAATAAATGTTTATGTCTGTCTGGGTGGATTTTGACATTTGTTCATCTGGAGCTATTGCAGGAGAGGGGAGGAGAGAGGCAGGATGGTGCAGACAGTGAGGTCTAGATGTCATGTTTTCTACAGTCCTTAGTTCCAACTGCAACATCTACCCCTACCACACCCCAACCTCCATCCTAGTCCTTACCCTGTCGCCTATTCCCCTACCCTAGTCCTACAACTCTAACTCCAACCCCAACCCCCATCTTAACCTTAACCCCTACCCATTGTCTAAACCCTAACACCCACAGGACATAACAATGCCTTTTGACCTCTGTGTGTTTGATACATGACCGACCTAGCTTGCTGTCTGCTGTAGCTAGATACTCCAGTGGTGGGGTGGGGCTGAGTTGGAGAGGCTGCTATTCCCCCTTCCACCAGCAGGGGGCCTCTCCAGTCCGCTGAGCTGAGCATAATGGTGTGATTGCAGACCGTAATTCAGGGCATTTCTTGATGTGGGTGTTCCTTTATATCAGGAAACGCCCATTGATGCCTGCCATTGGTCAGTTCCGGTGTTATGAGACTGATGGTTTCTCAACACAGAAGATATGTTTGCCTAGCAGGTTAGGATAACTAACGTTTCAGGTTAGGATAATTAACGTTTCAGGTTAGGATAATTAACGTGGCAGGTTAGGAGAATGTGGTTAAGGTTAGAAAAAGGGTTAGGGTTAGGCTTAGCTGTAATGCTACAGTTGGTTGCCAACAACTGTTGTCCCCAACGCGAAAGAAACGACCACGGACCAATGGCAAGCATCAATGGGTGTAACTTGACATCAATAAACGTACAGTAGATATCAGAAAACGCCCCTAACTGTGGTCTGCAGTAACACCCTTCTCGAGCAGCATTCAGGAGGGGAGCGGCTCCTTACTGATTCAGGTCAATGAGTTCCTTGTCATGATGAACAGAGCAGCTCTTCCAGAGGCAAAGGGACACACACAGAGACATGGGCCCGGCACACAGACACAGGGATGCAGAGAGAAACACATGCATATGCATGAATGCACACGCACAGATGCAGGCACACACGGTCTGATGCAACACATGTGCACACGCACGCACACAAATGCATGCACGCCTGCACACCCGTGCACACACACACACACACACACACACACACACACACACACACACACACACACACACACACACACACACACACACACACACACACACACACACACACACACACACACACACACACACACACACACACACACACACTCACACACACAATTATCTCATTATTAACATCCACTGCATTTACAGAGCAGACCACGCACAGTTCCTGATAGAATCAACACGGTTCTGAATGAGTGTGTAGCCAGAGGGGGATAGGATAATCATGCTACCATTAGGGCTTTATTTTACTGACACAGCCAAGTAATCTCAAAGCCCACTGTGTGTTTTAATGCAGACACACACACATTGCACACGCATGCGGCACGCACAGACGGCACACAAGCAAAGACACACACAAGCAAAGACACACACACACACACACACACACACACACACACACACACACATACATACACTTGCAGTGATTTGAAGAGAACAAGGAATGCTGCATTGGAAAAACTGCACATCCTCCACGTGATTGATGGTGGCTCAGTGTAGCAGAGTGGGGTTGCAAGGTCCCCAGCCCCCCTGATTCGCTACAGTTAGGGGGAGTGAAAGGGGCTCGCCCTCCCTCACCCTTGCCTCCGTATGTTTGATTAAAAAGTGTCGAGGAGGCCAGATATGTCTGTGGCTCTGTCTGCGCCCCCTTGCCCCGCTACAGCCTCCCTCAGGCACAGATTCTAAGTGTGTATGTGAGTGTGTGTGCACATGCCTGTGTGTGTCTCTGCCTGTGCGTGCTTGCATGTCTCTGTATGTGTGCATGTCTGTGTGTGTGTGTGCGTGTGTGTGCATGCCGGTGCGTATGTGTGCATGCTTGCATGTGTGTGCGCCTCCATGCCTGTGTGAGTCTGTGTGGGGTGAGGGCATTTGATGGGGGGCGCTGCCACCCCTCAGCCACGCCAACAGGATTGGGTTACATGAATAAAGCGCTGCTCTCTGCTGCTCTGCTCTGGCTGCTGTGCTGCGGCTGCAGAATGGAGCCGGGTAAAACGGGTCGTGCTGGCCTAGAGTCAACACTCTGCTACACTATGCTAGCTAATGCTACCGCTCTGCTCTACTCTGTGAGGCTCAGTGTAGCAGCAGCTCTGTACTGTAGTACAGACTGGCTGAGGCAGCTCACGATAGGACACTAGGCTATATTACGCACTGAGTACATTTTATACTGTACACATGGTGATGGATGACTTACACATAGATAATGTGCACAAATACAGATGCACATGGGCATGCCAATGGACGTGCACAAATGCTGACACACACACACACACAAGTACAGTAAATGCACACACATATGAACGCATGCATACATTTTACATTTACGTCATTTAGCAGACGCTCTTATCCAGGATCTCTAGGATCACTGCATCGCAGTGCTAGCTGTGCCACTAGAGATCCTGGTTTGAATCCAGGCTCTGTCGTAGCGGCGCACAATTGGCCCAGCGTTGTCCAGGGTAGGGGAGGGTATGGCTGGCGGGGATGTAGCTCAGTTGGTAGAGCATGGCATTTGCAACGCCAGGGTTGTGGGTTTGATTCCCATGGGGGGCCAGTATGAAAAAGAATGTATGCACTCACTAACTGTAAGTTGCTCTGGATAAGAGCGTCTGCTAAATGACGTAAATGTAAAATGTATGGATTACACCTCCCTTTCAGCAGAAAGACAACAATGAAGTGCATTGTTAAGAATAGCATACTCATGTTACGCTATGTTTGTGAAATTATACGCAATCAGACATTTGTATGAATCATCAAAATTTGCCACAATAAATCAGGTTTCTAAATGGCCACAGATCTCTATCTTTCTTTGTTGTATGACTCCATGTTTGTGATATTAAATGTAATCAGATGCTTGTGATGAATCATCTAAACCTGCCCACTAGAACTCAGAGGCCACAAATCAATCTTTTGCGTAACAGTTTTGTTCTTGTGGCATAGAAGTCCCATCAGCCTCTCTTTGATCATAATGTTAAATACTTTATGAATGGAATCTAACTGGAGATGGTGCACAGCAAATTGGCCAGTGTTACCTAGTGTTGATTTTGGAGTGTAACATTTCTAGTGTTGATTCAGTTGCTAAATTAAATCTGTAATTGTTAAATTAACAGTAATTGGTGTAAAAGAACCCCAATGTTGGTGTTAATAACCAGTGTTAAACCAAAACCACGCCTATTCATATCATATTTCCCAGAATGCTCTGTTGCAGCTTGACTTTTTGAATAGTTTGCTTCCTTATCTATGATTTTGCATGTACATTGATGGATTACTTAATCTTATGTTACTCAAATATAAATAACACATTTTTCTAAACTAATCCATTGCACCCGTTACTGAAATGGTTGTTCCAGTTTAGATGCTTTAGGTAGTCGCATATCTTAGTCTACATATTTTAAACCAAATAAAGTTTGTTTTAATTAAAGTCAAGTTGAGGATGACAAGAAACTGTGAACTACAATGCCCCCTTGTCCCTTGCCCCTTGCCAAAGCTCAAATTGGAAACTGTGCACGAAGCCCTGTGCTGTACCTACAAGTCTCAAAATGTGTAGTCTTAAACTTCCTAACCCAGCAGTCATTCTGAATGCATGTTGCGGGTGAATAAGCGTTCCAACTGTTGGATAACCCCACTCCAGCTGGATTACAATAGAAGTAACACATCACTTTGCAAGCCATAATGTTTCATGTCACTACATTTGGGTAAAACGAGGACATCAAAATATTTGATTTTATTGTGTTTAAGAACTTTATTTGAATGATAACATATTCACTTAGGATCACATTTGGTGAAGGCCACAGGTTTGAAAATGGATGAATGCAACAACCATGTTTCTGTCACTAACAAATACAGTCATGGGTGTTAACTCTACAATCCACTCGAAAGGCACTCTAGGAAATATGCAAATAAGGCTTTTACACTAAGCAGTGTGTTAATTTAACACTGAAAAGTGTGGACCCATATAGACACTGGACCTGTGTTAAATATAACACTGTCAGTGTTGATTTAACACTGAAGAATTTGCTGTGTGGTGATTTAAAGCTTGTCGGTTTCAACATGGGACTTTTATTGTTGCCCGTTTGGCTGAGAGCTACACTCCTCCTCTTCTCCTCCTCTCTTCCATTCTCTTGCACAATTGTGCTGGCCTTGTTGATGTCTTAGTAACAGGTTTGTATCGTTCCCAGATGTGTGTGTGTGTGTGAATGTGTATGGTGTGAAGCTTTGTGCATGTGAGCATGAGAATCTCCAGTGTGTGTCTCCTGCTGTCGGTGTGTATGTGAGTCTCCTGGTGTGTGTGTGTGTGTGTGTGTGTGTGTGTGTGTGAACATGTGTACAGTAAATGTGTGTACTCCTCTACTACCCACCTTCTGTGTAATAAAGATGATCTCCTCTAACCCCAACTCAAAGCCGCCGCCTTCCTTCTCTCCTCCCTCTCTCCTCTCCTCCTCTCTCCTGAGTTACAGTCTCTCCCCCACTACTCTGTAATTACCCAACTCATGGTCCATGCCATACCCAGACCTCAGCATTCCTCCCCTGGCCACCAGGACATGAAAGACTGGGCCCAGCTGGTCTGGTCCATCAGGGAAAATGGCTTCCAGATTGTGGTTCCTCCCTGTAAAGAGTGGCAAACGTTTGTTCCTCTGCCACACGTCACACACAGCAAGGATAAGCCGCCATTACTGTACTGGTGGACTGACAGTCACATCCTGGGGAACCAGCTAAGATGCCACTGAGAGAGTGTGTTTGTGTGTTTGTGTGTGTGTGTGTGAGTGTGAGTGTGAGAGAGAGAGAGTGTGTGAGAGAGAGAGAGTGTGTGAGAGAGAGTGTGTGGGAGAGAGAGAGTGTGTGTGAGAGAGAGAGTGTGTGTGAGAGAGAGAGTGTGTGTGAGAGAGAGAGTGTGTGTGAGAGAGAGAGTGTGTGTGTGAGAGAGAGAGAGAGAGAGAGAGAGAGCGAGTGAGAGAGAGAGTGTGTGTGTGTGAGAGAGAGAGAGAGAGAGAGAGAGAGAGAGAGAGAGAGAGAGAGAGAGAGAGAGAGAGAGAGAGAGAGAGAGAGAGAGAGAGAGAGAGAGAGAGAGAGAGAGAGAGAGAGAGAGAGGGGTTCATCTGAAATATGCAGGGAGTCTGGGACTCAAGAGAGAGAAAAAAATCAAGTGTGTGTGACAGCTGATATCTCAAGATCTTTCAAAAGGCAAGCCGACACGAGCACGAGCCAACACCCATTGTAAGGAAATATTTAGCTTACTCACCACTGTAAATCAATTACTGGTAAGAAGCCTTTACAGCTTTCTTTACAATGCTTGTGCAAGTCATGCAATATGAGCAAGTCATAAAGACTTCATTGCTGTAATTGACTCAAAATAGTAAGTATTGCAATGCTTGTGCAAGTCATGCAAAGATGAGTGAAGAGCAAATCAACTATTACTGTATTGATTACCCAGAGGCAATATTCATTAATTCATCTCTAACTCATGGAAAACTTAATCCATGAGTTAATATAAGCCTAATATAAGCCTAATATAAGCCTAATACTGTATTTAATGTAGAATATATAGGTGTGCGTGTGTGTGTGTCTTTGTGTGTGTGTGTGTGTGTGTGTGCGTGTGTGCGTGTGCGTGTGTGTATTACAGCTGCTCTGCCATGATGCCCAGCTCTGTGTGTCAGAGTTCATGCTCTCTCTACGCAACCAATCAGAGTGTAGGGTCAGCTGCGGAGGCTCAGGCCACAATGTGCTGGACTACAGGCTCCTTTAGGTCAAAGGTCATACTGTATATAGTCAACACAGCATCAGGGGTTCCTAAGGTGTGGACGAAAGGAAGGAGAGAAAGAGAACTGAGAGAAAGAAGGAATAAAGACAAGACGTCAATGGGCACAAAGCGGTTGTCCTCAGGGTGGGGGGCGGCAGGTAGCTTAGTGGTTAAGAGCTTTGTGCCAGTAACCGAAAGGTCGCTGGTTCTAATCCCCGAGCCGACTAGGTGAAAAATCTGTTGATGTGCCCTTGAGTAAGGCACTTAACCCTAATTGCTCATGTAAGTCGCTCTGGATAAGAGCGTCAGCTAAATGACTAAAATGTAAATGGGTCAGATTAAAGCGATCAGTTGAATGTTCAACACTTTGTTGTACTTGTGTTCTGAAGTTGAGGGTCAAGTCATGGGTTGAAAGTTTAACATTTACTGTGCTGTATTGGTTGACAAGTTCAACTTTTTGTTTCACCGTGTCCTAAAAGTACAGCCTTATAATAGTAAACAATCGATTGGATTTATATACACTGTAGCTCTTTTCAAGAGCTCAAAGCTGAGGGTCCAGAAATTGGTGGAAAGTTTAAGATTTACTGTAGTGGCTTAACCTCGTCTAGACTTCTGTTAAGCATCATAAACAAATGCAGTGGCTTGCATGCAGTAATGGTACAGCAATTGGTTGAAAGTTGAACACTGGCTGTACTGTAGTGGGTTGACAAGTCATGGGCCATGCTTCTGTTACGCATCACAACAAAATGCCGTCAAGCAGGAGCTTAGTGTAATGATACAGTGTTTAGTTTGCACCTCATATTTTCTATGACCTCAGATTGGGACTGTAAATAGACATGCAGGGAAAGACACTCTTGGCCCTATAGACAGGAGTGTGTGTATGTGTGCACGCACACGTCTGTGTCTGTCAATGTCTTTCTGTGCCTGTGTCTGTCTGTGTCTGTGTGTAATGGATGGCAAGTCTTATTTCTCAAGCAGACAAGACATGTTTGGGTGCTCAGCAAATACTCCAGTGTTAAATCAACACTGAGAGTCTTAAATTTAACACTCTCTCTATATGGGTCCACACTTTTCAGTATTAAATTAACACATGGCTTAATGTAAAGCCTTATTTGCACATTTCCCAGAGTGCCTTGCCTTTCCAGTGAATTGTAGAGCTACTACCCATGACTGTATTTGTTAGTGACAGAGACATGGTTGTTTCATTCATCCATTTTCTATCCTGTGGCATTCATCAAATGAGATCCTAAGTTAATATGTTATCATTAGAATTAAATTATTTAACACAATACAACACATTTCATAAGGCCTTTTTTGAGGATATAGTTGTACCCTAATACAGTGGCCTGAATTCTCATCGACGGGGCTGTAGTGGAACAGGTTGAGAGCTTCAAGTTCCTTGGTGTCCACATCACCAACGAACTATCATGGTCCAAACACACCAAGACAGTCGTGAAGAGGGTACGACAAAGCCTATTCCCCCTCAGGAGACTGAAAAGATTCGGCATGGGTGCTCAGATCCTCAAAAAATTCTACAGCTCCACCATCGAGAGCATCCTGACTGGTTGCATCACCGCCTGGTATGGCAACTGCTTGGCCTTCGACCGCAAGGCACTACAGAGGGTAGTGCGTATGGCCCAGTACATCACTGGGGCCAAGCTTCCTGCCATCCAGGACCTCTATACCAGGCGGTGTCAGAGGAAGGCCCTCAAAATTGTTAAAGACTCCAGCCACCCTAGTCATAGACTGTTCTCTCTGCTACCGCACGGCAAGCGGTACCGGAGTGCCAAGTCTAGTTCCAAAAGACTTCTCAACAGCTTCTACCCCCAAGCCATAAGACTCCTGAACAGCTAATCATGGCTACCTGGACTATTTGCACTGCCCCCCACCCCATCTTTTTACGCTGCTGCTACTCTGTTAATTATTTATGCATAGTCACTTTAACTCTACCCACATGTACATATTACTTCAACTACCTCAACTAGCCAGTGCCCCCGCACACTGACTCTGCACCGGTACCCCCCTGTATATATAGCCTCCCTACTGTTCTTTTATTTTACTTCTGCTCTTTTATTTCTCAACACTTTTTTGTTGTTGTTTTATTTTACTTTTTTATTAAAAATAAATGCACTGTTGGTTAAGGGCTGTAAGTAAGCATTTCACTGTAATGTCTGCACCTGTTGTATTCGGCGCATGTGGCCAACAAAATTTGATTTGATTTGATTTGATTTGAAACGCATGGTTTATAGGCAACATCAGGCCTGCAAGTCACATAATGCTGGCTTGTAAAAGTGATGTGTAATTTCTATTGGATTCCAACCAGAGCGGGGAAATCTAACATTTTGAATTTTTATTCACCCGAAACCTCCATTCAGAAAGACTGCTGGGTTGGGAAGACTAAGATATGAGACTATCTAAAGCAGGGGTGTCAAACTCATTCCATGGAGGGCCTAGTGTCTGCTGGTTTTTGGTTTTTCCTTTCAATTAAGACCTAGACAACCAGGTGAGGGGAGTTCCTTACTACTCAGTGACCTTAATTCAGCATTTCCCAAACTCGGTCCTCGGGACCCCAAGGGGAGGACGTTTTGGTTTTCGCCCTTACACTACACAGCTGATATAAATGATCAAAGCTTGATGATTAGTTGATTATTTGAATCAGCTGTGTAGTGCTAGGGAAGAAAAAAAAAGTGCACCCCTTGGGGTCCCGAGGACAGAGAGCGGGAAACCCTGCCTTTATTCATCAAACAAGTACAAGGGAGGAGCAAAAACCCGTAGACACTCGGCCCTCCATGGAATCAGTTTGAAACATGATCTAAAGCATCTAAACTGGAACAACCATTTTAGTACGGGTGCAATACATCCAAGTAACAGATTGGATTAGTTTAGAAAAATGCATGCTATTTATGTTCTTTATTTGAGAAAATATCAACCTTCAATAGAGCATGCTGGGAAATATGATAATGATGGTGGTGGTTTTGGTTTAACACTGGTTATTAACACCAACACTAGGGTTATTTTACACCAATGAGTGTTAATTTCACACTTAGAGAGTTAATGTAACACCTGAATCAACACTAGAATTGTTACACTGAAAAATAAACACTAGGTAACACTGGCCAATTTGCTGTGTGAGACAGAATCACTGCTTGTTCCTTGTTCTGCTATAGCTAGACATCCAGGCTCCAGTGTGGTGGTTTTCACGTCTCGCTGTGTCCAAAAAGCTGCTCTTTTAAAGGAAAAAGGCAGTCTGAAAGTAATGAAATGAAAAAAGAGTGTGAAAAGTAATGGCACTTTATTTCTCTAACACAGGATGATGTAACTAAATTAATACCCTGCCAGAACCAGTCTTGTTTTCAGATTTTATAGAGGGAGGGAGAACTGCATCTTTTAAACATCTTCCGACTGGAGCCATGGTTCCCTCTACCCCCCCTCCCCCCCCATACTGGGACAACAGTGTCAACTAAGTTAGCACATTGGGACAAGGCCCCACTTAGATAACAATAAGGACAGATTGGGACAAACTGGCATACTAGGACATAGTGCAACTGAGTTAGTAGCAAAGCCTGTGAGTATATCCGTTATTCATCTAATGGGAAAACAACGTCTTGGAGATGTTATTGTTTTCCCATTAGATGAATAAGGGATAAACTCACAGGCCTTATTTCATAAGGCCTTATGTTGAGGGCCTAGTTTTACCCTGATGCAGTGGCCTGAAACCAATGGTTTACATGCCACATCAGGCCTGCAAGTCACATTAAGTGTCTTGCAAAGTGATGTGTAATTCCTGTTGGAATCCAGCCAGAGATATCCAACATTTAGAATTTTTAATCACCCGCAACCTGCATTCAGAATGGCTGCCAGGGTTGGGAGGACTAAGATATGAGATATTGGATTAGTTGAGAAAAATGTATGTTATTTATATTTGAGTAACATTAATCAATCAATGCAAAACACTGGTTATTAACACCAACACTGGGGTTATTTTACACCAATGAGTGTTAATTTGTGGTCCTCTGTAGCTCAATTGGTAGAGCATGGCGCTTGTAACGCCAAGGTAGTGGGTTCGATCCCCGGGACCACCCATACGTAAAAATGTATGCACACATGACTGTAAGTCGCTTTGGATGAAAGCGTCTGCTAAATGGCATATTATTAATTTAGCACTTACAGAGTGAATTTAACTCCTGAATCAACACTAGAAATGTTACTATGAAAAATCAACACTAGGTAACACTGGCCAATTTGTTGTGTAGGAATCTTAATACTGGTACAAGTAAATGTGAAAACAACCTCTCCAGGACATGCTGTAAGGAAACAGACATAAAGGTCAGCGCCATTACAGCTCAAGCGCTTCACATTATTAATCACACGAATCAATAACATTGGTACATTTGCTCTATTTGATCCAAAACAATGTAATGTTTATCAAAGGTGCATGATAATAAATGGTGGTTATGTGTGTCTGAGTGTGTTTGTGTTCATGTGCATCCCCCTGTGTTGGTATGTGTGTGTGTGTTCATGCCCATGTGTGTGTCAGTGGTGTACTGTACTGTGTGAGAGACATAAACAGAGTGGGTGGGTGTGTCTAGACTGTTGAGTACAGTACAGTATGTTGTTGAACTGAGCAGCCAGCCAGCCAGTCAGGGTATGACTGACATCAGTGTGTTACACTCAGTGGCTTAGCGTTAACAGTGTGGTGTATTTGTGTTTCTGTGTGTGTTTCTGTATGTGTTACTGTGTGTGTGTGTGTGTGTATGTGTGTGCTTGTGTGCTTGTGTGTGTACATGTAGGGCAGGACACGGTGGTCCCTGTGGTGTGTGGCTGAATACCTGAGGCCCAGGGGACAGTCACAGGAGGATAGCACTGTTCTGCTAACCAGACCAGGCTGTACTGCACTGTAAACACATTCCTGTCACAAATCACCATCATGATGAGAGATTTAGGGACAGACTGAGCCTAGGCATGTGTGTGTATGTGTGTTTGTGTGTGCACGTTTGTGTGTGTGTGATGGGGGCGGGGGCTGTGAGTTTCCGGGACAGACTGAGCCTAGGTGTGTGTGTTTGTGTCAGCCCCTAATGAGATAGGCTACTAAAGTACATACTGTATAACACCTTTCAACATGTATAGCAAAGAGTAATACATACTGTACCTCTCCTAACTAGTAACATGTACCACCTCGATTATTAGGCCACAACTATTGTTAAGTTGCGTCAATTCAAATCTGGTATAGGAACAGAAAGAGGTCAATACACGTCTTCTAAAATAGACTAGTATTTTAATTAATGCAGACACTTGAATGGTAAATATGATGTTCGTATATACGGGCCCACTGAAAAACCACGCAGGGCAGTCAGAGAACTGAGCCATTGTTATAAGTTCTTCTTTAAATACTCTGACAGAGATAGTTCCTGCTCCAAGCAGGCCTTTCAGAGTAGTGTCTGAGCGTGGTTTAGACTTACTCAGCCTATCGTTGGCGCACAGGCTGGTCCCAGACCCTTGGCGCTTCACTGTTGCCAGGCATTAGTTGTTATCTCCACAACTTGTCTCAGCCTACCCCCATAACGGTTCCTCACATTAATCACAGCTTGTTATGTTAAACAATCTATATCAGTACAGCACAAACCTATTATGTTTAATCATTAATGTATTCTTTCTAAGCTAGGCATCACATCTAGTTATAAGAAAATAGATCCCAACACTATACTACAGGTTACACTAGGCCAGGGCTCTCCAACACTGTTCCTGGAGAGCTACCATCCTGTAGGTTTTCGCTCAAACCCTAATCTAGCACACGTGATTCTAATAATTAGCTGGTTGATAAGATGAATCAGGTTAGTTACAACTGGAGTTGGAGTGAAAACCTACAGGAGGGTAGCTCTCCAGGAACATGGTTGGAGAGCCCTGCTCTAGGCTACATTCACTACATTACTCTCCTGCTCAGTTCACGATCCATTGAATATGCTTAGCATAGCATAGCATAGTTTAGCATAGCTAGGCGTAATCCAATGTGTTAGGCACATGCAGCACATTACCTCTACTAGCTGGTTACACTCCATGCACCACCACTATCACAATGGTTACATTCAGCCACAGCTACTGTATAGAGCCCTCAAACTCAACTCTGGACCTCAAAGTCAGTTCCACTCCTTTTTTTAATTGTTCCCCTCTAATTACATTTTACATTTACGTCATTTAGCGGACGCTCTTATCCAGAGCGACTTACAGTTAGGGAGTGCATTCATTATTTTTTTCTATATATTTTTTTCTATATTTTTTTCATACTGGCCCCCCGTGGGAATCGAACCCACAACCCTGGCGTTGCAAACGCCATGCTCTGCCAACTGAGCTACATCCCTGCTGGCCATTCCCTCCCCTACCCTGGACGACGCTGGGCCAATTGTGCGCCGTCGCATGGGTCTCCCGGTCGCGGCCGGCTACAACAGAGCCTGGATTCGAACCATGATCTCTAGTGGCACAGCTAGCACTGCGATGCAGTGCCTAAGACCACTGCGCCACTCGGGAGACATCATGGACTGATTTAGTCCTGGGACTACAGGTGGGTGCAATTTAATTATCATGTAGAACAGAAAACCAGCAGGCTCCGGACCTCGTAGGGTAAGAGTTGAATACCCCCGGTATAGAGGTTACAGTAGGGCTAGGGTAGGGGTGTCAAACTCATTCCACGGAGGGTAGAGTGTTTGCGGGTTTTTGTTTTTTCCTTTCCTTCCGTACCCAAGTCATTCAGGCAGTTAAATAATAAATAATATGCCATTTAGCAGACGCTTTTATCCAAAGCGACTTACAGTCATGCGTGCATGCATTTTTGTGTATGGGTGGTCCCGGGGATCAAACCCACTACCCTGGCGTTACAAGCGCCGTGCTCTACCAGCTGAACGACAGAGGACCACAACGACACCACAGTTAAGATAGAGGCTTATTCTAGCTTACATTTATCCCCTTTACAGACAGACTTTACAGTATGTTGCCAATGTTTTTATGGTCCACTTTCAAACAGCCCAATTTTTACCACATTTATGAAGCCTTTTACATCCCACATGCATGCTGGCACCGTGAGTGCAGTAGGGGTGTATCGATGTGGGTGGGCGTCTATTTTAATAAATCCATTGACACCATCATAAAGAAATATATTATTCATTTGTTTAGACAGGTCCTAAGAAACATTATAAAACTACTACAATTATTTTCAAAAGAATAGAACAGCATATTTTAATTATGTTCCTGGTCTGTGCAGCCTATAGGCTACATGGCTGTGCCTTGCAAATGAAATCAATAGTTCTTATTTTGTTAATTAAACAGACATGACACACTTAATTCTCCTGCCCTGATCACAGTCAACACACATTTATTTTATAGTAAGAATTAATATAATGGAATATAACAGAATAAACGGAATGTGGATACACCTTGTCATATAACAAAAAAAACATGTATTTTGAAACAGAGCCCATGTCCTCATTTTTGAGCCCATGTCCTCATTGTATTTGCTTTAGAAACACTAGATTCTGCTCTTTCTGATCATGCAAATAAATGTAAAATCTGACCTGGATGAACCTCTGCAGTATGATTTGAGAAAATTGGCTTTTTGATCCAGGTCTTCTTTCAAACTCCCCATCAGTTATTATGGCTGAAGATAGCCTACTAGCAATTTGCAGTTTAAGTTAGAAACATATGCATATTAACCCATAATTGATAAGCTAAATATAAGGGCATTTAATTATTTACCTGTCAAAGTCATGGAAAAAAATATCAAATGGAAGTGTGCATTCCCCCTAGGTTAAGTGAAGAACAGCTCAAGGACAGAACTACACACATTTAAATGGAGAGAATAAATGCATTAAAACCATTTCTGATAGCTTTGTGATTGACACATTTTTATATCAGACAGCAATAGAATGTTCATGATTTAATGTGTGCCAATGCCGCCTCAGCATTACGGCTTCATTTATACTAAGCCGTAGGCAGAACTTTTCGGTAATCATGACTCGGTCGGTTGGTGGAAATAAAAGTATAGGCTTCGATACAGCAACACCTTTCTGTATTTCTGTTAAAAATGAGTGGCTAAAGCCTAGCTGGTGATGGCTAGAGGGTGGAGATGGGTGGTGGCTATGAGGGGATAATGTGCGAACAAACACACCTCTGCTACAAGCTAATCCTGCTGTGGTGTGAGCAATCCTCCACATACAACCCCCTCCCCATACACGCTCGCACGCGCGCACACTCCCTCATAGCTACCTTTTACCGCTAGGCCACTGAACCGGCCCCCCGCACAGCCGACCTTACATGTTCACATCATATGTTCATGTTACACAGCCTTTCATCTTTTCGATCAACAAACTGTGATACTTGGCCCATTGATTTAGGATTACAGACCAGTGTTTTTTCAGCACAGAAGGCTGCTGAGGGGAGGACGACTCATAAATGGAATGGCATCAAACACATGGAAACCATGTGTTTGATGTATTTGATACCATTCCGCCTATTCCGCTCCAGCCATTACTACTAGCCCATCCTCCCCAATTAAGGTGCCACCAAGCTCCTGTGTTGTACAGGGTTGAACGGGTGCAATTTGCTTTCTTGTCAGCATCAGCAAATTTATGAGCAGGCCCCAGACACAGATCAATTGCTGGAGACGAGAGGAGGAAGCCAGCGCCCGGACTCTGAGGTCCGGAGAGCTCTGTCACTGTCACTGTCTGTCTTTCTGTCTGTGTCTGTCTATCTGTCTGTCTGACTCACAGCCCCCTTAGATCCACCCTCATCATTTCTCATATCATTAACCTAATTAGGTCCTTGCACACACATGCAGACTAAACACAGACACACATGGGCGTCTCTCTCTCAACCACACAGATATTGCAAATCAATGAAACAGACAATCCAAAGAAAGACATTATGCCAAGTCAGGACTTTACAGAGAGAATACAATGACAATGTTATGTTCTCCATGATGTGGGCAATTCTGTGGAGGACATAATTTAGAAACATGTAGCAACATGGGATCCATATTTACAGTATAGGATTGATTTCATGTCCTGTGCGTCGGGACTGCTTGCGTGTGTGTGTTGGGACAGAGAAACCACCAGGCTACTGTCTGTACATGGTGTACTGTACGTGCATGGTCCTGCCCAACACGAGAGCTTGTAAGGCAAGAACGCAAAATGCTGATGTAAGCTTGTGATGCAATCTTTATGTTGAGAAACCATTTACTGTATAGGATGAATTGATGTGTGTTCCTTGCAGCATCTCTCTGCTTTTTGTGTTCCTAGACACATGACAGCTCAAATGTATACACTATAAAAATGTGCAGCATTTCTCAAATGTACAGTGTATTACTGGAAGCACAGTGGTTACAATACTTTCAATACCTACTTTGTAATTTGTATTTTTCTGGCCTGAACTACAATTAATGTAGCCTATTTTGTATTTTCTAATACAAATGTATACTTGCAAGTAGCCCGCTTGACTACAACATTCTCGATAATGGTAACATAATTTTTTTACCTGCTATGACTGTGGTATATTCTTGTTTACTTTAGTTTAATAAACTGACTGTAAATCGCTCTGGATAAGAGCATCTGCTAAATGACCAAAATGTTAAAGGGGAATTTCAACCTGGCTCTGCCACAGCAAATAGTCATTACTATATTAACAACATTACGTTTTTGTCATAAACATCAAAATTATCCAAACCACAAGCTGGAACTAGCTGGAATTTCACTGGTAGAATCGGGAAGTTTCAACGTCCTGTGTATTCGTCTGCTCATAGTGAACCACAAAGTCCATCATTCATAGCGAATCTAGACACCGCCCCACTAGGTAGATGGGTCGTGCCCACAAACTTGGTTCATGGCATTGTTTACTTTCGAATGACCAACACACAGTAATCTCAGAACCTCTCTAGGCCAATATATTTTTTGAACATTTGTTTTTCACTAACATTTTTCATCATGCCTTCATCATGTGGCGTTCTGTCTGTGCTAATTACAAACAAGCGCAAAAATGAGTTATCTTTCACCGTTCTACCTACCAGAGATGCTTACCCAGATGCTGCCAGTAGTTTGCGGCTATCAAGAATGATGCTTACAGTGACCAAAGATTATCAGAGGGATTTTCAGGCTGAACGAATGGGGAATCCATTTAGACAACAGCTGAGAAGTGATGCGATACCATCGTTTTCTCCCTTCACAATAATATATGCCATTTACATTTACATTTACATCATTTAGCAGACACTCTTATCCAGAGCGACTTACAAATTGGTGCATTCACCTTATGATAGCCAGTGGGACAACCACTTTACCATTTATTTTATTTTATTATTTTTTAAATGTTTTTTTGTTATATATTTTTTATAGTTTTTCATTTTTGAGCAGACGCTTTTATCCAAAGCGACTTACAGTCATGTGTGCATACCTTTTTACGTATGGGTGGTCCCGGGGATCATATAGCTAGCTATCTTTTGGATACACACTGTCAATCAATTTCGCCTATGCCATGGTAGTCACTGCTAGACTGGTAGCTACCTTCAGCAGAGTAAACATGTTTGTCTGTTTGTTCTATCTTTGACTAACTTTAGCTAACATAAGCTAGCTAACGTTAGCAAAAAGAGTAACTCAATCTGGTAGCCATCTATTCCACCCTTGTCTGGAAAACACTCTGTTACTAAAAATAGAATTGTCGATATAGCTATATCACTCTCGGTGTGTTGGTAGTATTGATGAATGTGTATAAATTGTCTATGGTCAGTTAGTTGGTTCTCAGCTGGCTAGCAATCTTGCTGCCAATTTAGTGACGCTAACTAGCTAACAGCAAGCTGACAATATTAAAATGTCCATGTTAGGTGTGCTAAGCTAGCCAGTCTAATAGAGATCAATACAATTGTGGTTAAATTGTGTTTTGTTGTAGGTGGTACATAATCTGATTCCACCAGCATGTGTTTCCAACCCCAAACTCTGCACAAGGTGAAGGTATGTTGGCAAAAATATTTACAAGCAGAAGGCTAAGACTCAATTTACAGTAAGCATGGCTTCAACATGAATTGGGTAGTGTTTGTATGGGTTTGTGTTATGGGGTTAGATGTAACCTAGATGTAGGACCACAGAGTACCTTCCAGACCATCAATTTAGTCTACCCCTTTTCTCTTTTTCTCTTTTCTCTTTTTAAAATTCAGGTTATCTGGAGTCCTTCCACAGGCCCTGCTGAAAAATACCCCAAAGCGGCGCAATTTTGGGTACACGAGCATGAGGGAGGGGACACACCTTGCGGTTATGGAGCACAACAAGATTGTGTGACAAAAACGAGCAAGGGCCACTGAAAAGGACCTTTACCAACAAAGGCGTGCTGCCCTGCGTCCCTTCCACAAAAAGTGTAAAATGGTAACACCACAACCATCTCTTTCCAGGAGACTTTCAGTCAATATTCCCTCTAAACTGCGCCTTCTAGTTTTCCCTGTTAGTTAACACTATCAATGTTTCCCTTTACTGTGGCAATTGTGATTGAATCAACGCAATATTAGCCACTTTCAATGCAACATACCGAAACAAAACGAACTATGTAAGAGATTTTGTTGTAGGCAGAACACGTTAGTTGGATTATATTGTGCACGACTCAGCTTGTATTCTACACAGACCAGTGTGGCATACACAATCAGAGCTGCAGTAGGCCTATATGCAAATAGACCATTACCATATATGGATCTGTGCCATTTACTTTGAACAGGAATGGGTTTACAGCTGTGGTCGTGAGTAGATGTGCTTGTTTTGAGATCAAAGCAAGAGCTGCATGTAGCCGCATGTGCACCTTTTGTTCATATCCTTTGCTAGTTAGTGAGTTATTAGCCCAGTTATAAATACTTTGTAGTCAGCAATAGGGGAGTGATAGCTTCCTACAAGAGCACAGAACATGTACATTTTGTATTTATTAAGGATCCCCATTAGCTGCTGACCAGGCAGCAGCTACTCTTCCTGGGGTCCAGCAACATTAAGGCAGTTATATACAGTTTAAAATATTAAATGACATAACATTTCATAACTCTTTACCCAATACATTTAGTGTGTTCCCTCAGGCCACTACTCCACAATCACATATTTATAATACAACATGTGTACGTTTGTGTAGAGTGTGTGTCTTATCAGCATATGTGTGTCTGTGCCTGTGTGTGTCTCTTCACAGTCCCCGCTGTTCCATAAGTTATTTTTATCTGTTTTTTAAATCTGATTCTACTGCTTGCATCAGTAATTGATGTGGAATAGAGTTCCATGTAGCTATGGCTGTATGTAGTACTGTACGCCTCCCATAGTCTGGTCTTGACTTGGGGAGTGTGAAGAGAACTCTGGTGGGGTATGCATGGGTGTCAGAGCTGTGTGCCAGTAGTTCAAACATACAACATTCAGCATGTTAATACCTCTCACATATACAAGTAGTGATGAAGTCAATCTCTCCTCCACTTTGAGCCAGGAGAGATTGACATGCATATCATTAATGTTAGCTCTCTGTGTACATCCAAGGGCCATCTGTGCTGCCCAGTTCTGAGCAAATTGAAATTTTCAGAGGTCCTTCTTTGTGGCACCTGACCACACAACTGAACAGTAGTCCAGGTGCGACAAAACAACTGGAGCCTGTACATCTCTAGACATCTTTGAAAAGCCAGTCAGGTAAAGAGCATTTTTTTTGTCTTAAAGGGGCAGTGTTGTGTTTTGAGACATGCTTGAATAAGCTAAGTAGCTAACAGGCAGAGGGTAGCATAATTTGTCTGTTTCTCTGTAATAATGGTATGGAAATAATACTGCATTTTATTTTGTAAAGTTGTTTCTTTCATCAAACAATACAACAACATTTTCAGTCACCTCCTTGTCTGAAGGACAAGTGGATGAACAGGTTAATGTCAAGCCCTGCATGTTTTTTTTTTCAAAAGTCTCATGGAATTTAGGCCTACAATGAAAACCACACATTGGCTGCTACTGTAGGCTGAATGATAGAACAGCTATGTCCATGTTAAAATGTTATGGGATGCATATTCTCCATTGTTTTTTGATGGTAGGCCACTCTTGTAAGCCTACATTATGGTCAAATAGCCACAGTAGCCTACTTGGCCACTGTTAAAACTGTAACTTAAAGCGGGTACAGCCTCAGTGTTCACAGTAAAAGTGCGCTGGAAGTTGCACAGAATTTTCACAACAATCAAGTTTGCGCTCAGCAGACCTGAAATTTGCTCAGTGCCTAATTGTTTTTGAGATAACATTGCTTGCAGTACCAGCAAATTTTCTGCAAGAGATGCAAATATTGGTGGTTAATGGTCTACACGACTTCCGGAAGTCTTATCATATCCCGCAGACGGGTCAAGACCATTCGCCACAAGCACTCTGCTTCCACAGCCAATCATGCCAAACACCATTGCCAGTGTACCGAAGCCGGATAAAGGACCATCAAATAAATATGGATATTTTTGATCAACCTCAAAATTTGTCTGCCTTTATGGATTCACAGAAGATACAGTTGAAGTCGGAAGTTTACATACACCTTAGCCAAATACATTTCAACTCAGTTTTTCACAATTCCTGATAATTAATCCTAATACAAATACCCTGTCTTAGGTCAGTTAGGATCACCACTTTATTTTAAGAATGTGAAAAGTCAGAATAATAGCATAGAGAATTATATATTTCAGCTTTTATTTATTTCATTACATTCCCAGTGGGTCAGAAGTTTACATACCCTCAATTAGTATTTGGTAGCATTGCCTTGTCACGCCCTGGCTCTGGGGACTCTTTTATGTTGAGCCAGGGTGTTAGTTTCAATGTTGTAGTTTTCTAGGTTTCTGTTCTAGATCGTTGTATTTCTATGTTGGCCAGGGTGGTTCCCAATCAGAGGCAGCTGATTCTCGTTGTCTCTGATTGGGGACCATACTTAGGCAGCCTGTTGGCACTTTTGTATTGTGGGATCTTGATCCGTAAGGTTTGTGGTTAACCCTAGGACTTCACGTATCGTTTATTGTTTTGTTCGTGTGTACTCATTAAAAGAATGTACGCTTATCACGCTGCGCCTTGGTCCGCTGTTTACGACGATCGTGACAGAAGATCCCACCAAAGAAGGACCAAGCAGCGTGTGCAGGAGCAAACGCCGGGTATGGAACAGGAGGTTACTCTGGTAGATGTCCTCCTCGGTTGGGGGAGAATCACTGAGGAGGAGGCCGTCCGCTACCGGAGGGCGATGAGGGAGGATGCCCAGGCAGGAGAGCCGAAGCGGCGCCAACCGGGTCGTCGTCGGACAGGCGAGAGGCAACCCCAATAATTTTTTTTGGGGGGGGCACACGGCATGGACGACGGGGATGCTGGAGGCAGCTACAGGATGTATCGGCGGATTAGGAGAGGAGGCCACCAGGTTTGGGGGGCTGGAAGGGAGGTTGGTGGAGCCTAGAGGTAGAGCAGAGCCAACTCCCCGTACTCAGGCTAGGCAGCGTGAGACTGGGCAGGTTCCGAGGTATGCGGAGCTGCGTACTGTGCCGCGAGTGGTCCGGCACAGTCCTGTACGTCCTGTGCTAGCACCACGCACGTATCGTGCTAAGGTGGGCATGCAGCCAGGACGGAGTGTGCCGGCTCAACGCTCGTGGCCTCCAGTACCCCTCCTCGGTCCCGGATATCCTGCGCCAGTGCCACGTGCTGTAGTGCCAGTGCGGGTGCACAGCCCTGTACGTCCTGTGCTGATGCCTCACACATAGTGTGTAGTAATAGGCATTCAGCCAGGACGGGTTGTGTCAGCTCTTCGCTCCAGACCTCCAGTCCGTCTCCACAGCCCGGTCCGGCCTGTTCCTGCTCCCCGCACCAAGCCAGTGGTGCGCGTCGTCAGCCCGGTCCGGCCCGTTCCGGCTCCCCGCACCAAGCCTATGGTGTGTGTTCCCAGTCCAGCCCGGCCCGTTCCGGCTCCCCGCACCAAGCCTATGGTGCGTGTTCCCAGTCCAGCCCGGCCTGTTCCTGCTCCCCGCACCAAGCCTGTGGTGCGCGTCGTCAGCCCGGTCCGGCCTGTTCCTGTCCCTCGCACCAAGCCTGTGGTGTGCGTCGCCAGCCCGGTCCGGCCCGTTCCTGCTCCCCGCACCAAGCCAGTGGTGCGCGTCGTCAGCCCGGTCCGGCCCGTTCCTGCTCCCCGCACCAAGCCAGTTATAACTTGCTCTTTAGTAGCCATCCATATCTACGACTAAAAAGAGAAGAGGTTTTACAATCGAGATACAATAGATATCTGATTGTAAAATCTCTTCTATTTTAGCTACCTGTAGATGTTTAGCTAACTTAGCTAGACTAGCTAGCTAGCTACCTGCCTACCTAAGGCACGTTAGCAAAAAGAAAAATCCAAAATTACAGTATGGTACTGTATTCTGTGGGGGTGGTACTGAGTAACAGTAAATTACTGGCAGCACAGTAGCCAGTAAATTACTGTAGATTTACAGGTAAAGGTTTTCAGATTCCAAAATTACAGTATGATACTGTATTATGTGGGATGTTATAGAATTATACAATTTACTAGAAGCACAGTAGCCAGTAAATTACTGTAGATTTCCAGGTAAAGTTTTTTAGATTTCAAATTTACTGTATGGTACTGAATTACAGTAGATTACTGGCAGCACAGCACCCATTTACAGGACATATACAGTGGCTTGCGAAAGTATTTTCCTATTTTGTTGCCTTACAACCCGGAATTAAAATGGATTTTTGGGGGGTTTGTATCATTTGATTTACACAACATGCATACCATTTTGAAGATGTAAAATATGTTTTCTTGTGAAACAAACAAGAAATTAGACAAAAAAACAGAAAACTTGAGCGTGCATAACTATTCACCCCCCAAAAGTCAATACATTGTAGAGCCACCTTTTGCAGCAATTACAGCTGCAAGTCTCTTGGGGTATTTATCTATAAGCTTGGCACATCTAGCCACTGCTCCAGCTCCTTCAAGTTGGATGGGTTCCGCTGTTGTACAGCAATCTTTAAGTCATACCACAGATTCTCAATTGGATTAAGGTCTGGGCTTTGACTAGGCCATTCCAAAACATTGAAATGTTTCCCCTTAAACCACTCGAGTGTTGCTTTAGCAGTATGCTTAGGGTCATTGTCCTGCTGGAAGGTGAACCTCCGTCCCAGTCTCAACTCTCTGGAAGACTGAAACAGGTTTCCCTCAAGAATTTCCCTGTATTTAGCACCATCCATCATTCCTTCAATTCTGACCAGTTTCCCAGTCCCTGCCGATTAACAACATCGCCACAGCATGATGCTGCCACCACCATGCTTCACTGTGGGGATAGTGTTCACGGGGGGATGAGAGGTGTTGGGTTTGCGCCAGACATAGCGTTTTCCTTGATGGCCAAAAAGCTCAATTTTAGTCTCATCTGACCAGAGTACCTTCTTCCATATGTTTGGGGAGTCTCCCACATACCTTCTGGTGAACATCAAACGTATTTGCTTATTGTTTCTTAAAGCAATGGCTTTTTTCTGGCCACTCTTCCATAAAGCCTAGCTCTGTGGAGTGTACGGCTTAAAGTGGTCCTATGGACAGATACTCCAATCTCCGCTGTGGAGCTTTGCAGCTCCTTCAGGGTTATCTTTGGTCTCTTTGTTGACTCTCTGATTAATGCCCTCCTTGCTTGGTCTGTGAGTTTTGGTGGGCGGCCCTCTCTTGGCAGGTTTGTTAAGGTGCCAAATTCTTTCCGTTTTTTAATAATGGATTTAATGGTGCTCCGTGGGATGTTCAAAGTTTCTGATATTTTTTTATAACCCAACCCCTATCTGTACTTCTCCACAACTT
The DNA here is from genome assembly GCF_964263955.1 of Coregonus lavaretus. Classification (NCBI taxonomy): domain Eukaryota; kingdom Metazoa; phylum Chordata; class Actinopteri; order Salmoniformes; family Salmonidae; genus Coregonus; species Coregonus lavaretus. The sequence goes on along the minus strand of NC_139992.1, from coordinate 31,856,459 downwards.
TGTCCCTGACCTGTTTGGAGAGCTCCTTGGTCTTCATGGTGCCACTTGCTTGGTGGTGCCCCTTGCTTAGTGGTGTTGCAGACTCTGGGGCCTTTCAGAACAGGTGTATATATACTGAGATCATGTGACAGATCATGTGACACTTAGATTGCACACAGGTGGACTTTATTTAACTAATTATGTGACTTCTGAAGGTAATTGGTTGCACCAGATCTTATTTAGGGGCTTCATAGCAAAGGGGGTGAATACATATGCACGCACCGCTTTTCCGATATTTTTTTCATTTCACTTCACCAATTTGGACTATTTTGTGTATGTCCATTACATGAAATCCAAATAAAAATCCTTTCTTTTTTCACAGGTGAATGAATCAGCCCATTCTTGGTGAATAGCAGTTGGTTGATTTCTGGGAGCAGGACACAGGAGAGCTGAATAGATCATGTGAAACAAAACTGAGAGACAAGAATTAATAAATTAAATCATCATAGCAAAGGAATGTAGTTTGTGAGCTAGAAAATCATCATCCTGACAGTCTGAGGCAGGGTGCTCTGCAATCGTCCTACTCCAAATATTGACAGGGATAATATGGCATTTCTTATTTGTCAGTATGAATGAAATTAATGGGTCCTGCCTTGATAACTCTATTAGATTTACGCTACTTGTCCTATAGATTTTTTAAGTCAAGTTCTACTTGTTGTAACTAGGTAACTAGCAAGCTAGCTACATTACTAAGGTTTCTGTGTTCTAAGTTGGGAGTCATTTACAGCTTGCAATGATGAGATCACGTTTCTGTAACTAAATAGTTAGATTACAAATAAAAAATAAATATTTGATAGCAGTTTGTCGGACGGAGATCTCTCTCGAAATGTCACCAGCTGTCTACGACCTACGGATAATGTAATTTGCAGAGATAGTACCATGGATAGTACACAGGATTTTATTGGTTTACAATTTAGTACTCAGCGGCATTTGCCTGTCCAGCTAGCAAACCTAAAAGTAAGTATTTATAATTTTTTTGCAATAATTGACTTTGCCAACAAACGGAAATGTGTTCAGAATAAATAAATATCCACAATATGTAGAAAAAACAGCTCCTCCCTCGACACAGATCAATCACCTCGAAAACTAAAGTAGATAGCTTGCTACGGCCCACCACCTCTTGTTTTGGATTTTTGTATGGTTCTTCAAAGAACCATCCCATTTATGGTGCTTCAGAGGCCCTAAAATGGTTCCCCTATGGCATCACTCTCAAGAACCTTATTTGGTTCCAACTTGCATCTTTATTTTTAAGAGTCTATACATAGTCATGAAGCACCACTTATCCTAGCTAGTGCTATCATGTTGCTGTTCGCTATCAAGTTGCTGTGATAAATACGTGGTATGTGTGTACACTATGTGTTTACATGTTATCACTGCTAGGTACACTATCAATTTAAAACTATATCTATGCAATTACACCATATGACATATACAGTGGAGAAAAAAGTATTTAGTCAGCCACCAATTGTGCATGTTCTCCCACTTAAAAAGATGAGAGAGGCCTGTAATTTTCATAATAGGTACACGTCAACTATGACAGACAAATGGAGAATTTTTTTCTCCAGAAAATCACATTGTAGGATTTTTTAGGAATTTATTTGCAAATTATGGTGGAAAATAAGTATTTGGTCAATAACTAAAGTTTCTCAATACTTTGTTATACAGTGGGGAAAAAAAGTATTTAGTCAGCCACCAATTGTGCAAGTTCTCCCACTTAAAAAGATGAGAGAGCCCTGTAATTTTCATCATAGGTACACGTCAACTATGACAGACAAATTGAGAAAAAAAATTCCAGAAAATCACATTGTAGGATTTTTTATGAATTTATTTGCAAATTATGGTGGAGAATAAGTATTTGGTCACCTACAATCAAGCAAGATTTCTGGCTCTCACAGACCTGTAACTTCTTCTTTAAGAGGCTCCTCTGTCCTCCACTCATTACCTGTATTAATGGCACCTGTTTGAACTTGTTATCAGTATAAAAGACACCTGTCCACAACGTCAAACAGTCACACTCCAAACTCCACTATGGCCAAGACCAAAGAGCTGTCAAAGGACACCAGAAACAAAATTGTAGACCTGCACCAGGCTGGGAAGACTGAATCTGCAATAGGTAAGCAGCTTGGTTTGAAGAAATCAACTGTGGGAGCAATTATTAGGAAATGGAAGACATACAAGACCACTGATAATCTCCCTCGATCTGGGGCTCCACGCAAGTTCTCACCCCGTGGGGTCAAAATGATCACAAGAACGGTGAGCAAAAATCCCAGAACCACACGGGGGGACCTAGTGAATGACCTGCAGAGAGCTGGGACCAAAGTAACAAAGCCTACCATCAGTAACGCACTACGCCGCCAGGGACTCAAATCCTGCAGTGCAAGACGTGTCCCCCTGCTTAAGCCAGTACATGTCCAGGCCCGTCTGAAGTTTGCTAGAGTGCATTTGGATGATCCAGAAGAGGATTGGGAGAATGTCATATGGTCAGATGAAACCAAAATAGAACTTTTTGGTAAAAACTCAACTCGTTGTGTTTGGAGGACAAAGAATGCTGAGTTGCATCCAAAGAACACCATACCTACTGTGAAGCATGGGGGTGGAAACATCATGCTTTGGGGCTGTTTTTCTGCAAAGGGACCAGGACGACTGATCCGTGTAAAGGAAAGAATGAATGGGGCCATGTATCGTGAGATTTTGAGTGAAAACCTCCTTCCATCAGCAAGGGCATTGAAGATGAAACGTGGCTGGGTCTTTCAGCATGACAATGATCCCAAACACACCGCCCGGGCAACAAAGGAGTGGCTTCGTAAGAAGCATTTCAAGGTCCTGGAGTGGCCTAGCCAGTCTCCAGATCTCATCCCCATAGAAAATCTTTGGAGGGAGTTGAAAGTCCGTGTTGCCCAGCGACAGCCCCAAAACATCACTGCTCTAGAGGAGATCTGCATGGAGGAATGGGCCAAAATATCAGCAACAGTGTGTGAAAACCTTGTGAAGACTTACAGAAAACTTTTGACCTGTGTCATTGCCAACAAAGGGTATATAACAAAGTATTGAGAAACTTTTGTTATTGACCAAATACTTATTTTCCACCATAATTTGCAAATCAATTCATAAAAAATCCTACAATGTGATTTTCTGGATTTTTTTTCTCATTTTGTCTGTCATAGTTGACGTGTACCTATGATGAAAATTACAGGCCTCTCTCATCTTTTTAAGTGGGAGAACATGCACAATTGGTGGCTGACTAAATACTTTTTTCCCCCACTGTAAATGTTTAGACAGGTGGGCAGATAGATGTTTCTCTAAATCTAAAATTATGATAGATTCATGACGATGTCTGATAAATGTTTCTGTTAAATGATGATCCAATATAATATTCATGATATCTGTATTTCTAAACGATGAAATTTGTCGGGGCATGGACTCTACAAGGTGTCGAAAGCGTTCCACAGGAATGCTGGGCCATATTGACTCCAATGCTTCCCACAGTTGTGTCAAGTTGGCTGGATGTCCTTTCTTGATCCACATGGGAAACTGTTGAATGTGAAAAACCCAGCAGCATTGCAGTTCTTGTCACACTCAAACCGGTGCGCCTGGCACCTACTTCAATACACTGTTCAAAGGCACTTAAATCTTTTGTCTTGCCCATTCACCCTCTGAATGGCACACATACACAATCCATGTCTCAATTGTCTCAATGCTTAAAAATCAGTCTTTAACCTATCTCCTACCCTTTATCTACACGGATTGAAGTGGATTTAACAAGTGTCATCAATAAGGGATCATACCTTTCACCTGGATTCACCTGGTCAGTCTATGTCATGGAAAGAGCAGGTGGTCTTAATGTTTTGTGTTCTCAGTGTATGTTCTAATGTATGTCACCCTCAGTTTCTCTTCAAGAGTGCCTTGATGGGAAAAGTAAGCCCCATGATGAATATTTGGTCACACTTTATTTGGATAGTGCAGATTTTCCTATCAACAAACTACTTGTTGATAAGCAACTGCTTGCTAAGGTTACGGTTAGGATTAGGTTTAGAATAAGTGTTAGAGTAAGGGTTAAGGTTAGGGGTAGGGTTATGGTAAATGTTAAGTTTAGGGATAGGATAAGGGTTAAGGTTATGGTTAGAGCTAGGGTTAGGGGTAGTAGATAGTTAGTTGAAATGTTACTGATAGCCTCAGTGGCGGCTCCTGAAAAAATTCTCAGGAGGGGCAATTTTTCTGATGATTTAGGTGACCTACACACATTTTAAAAAAGATATGTCCAGCAACAACATGAAGACAGGGGCAGCATATAAGTCAATACCAGAAGCATTTATTGACTGATCTGGGGAGATGGATTCCAGTTTCTGTGACAGATTATAAATAATCTCTGATGCCTTTGTTATATTAGCTTTTGGTTGAATGTACTGTCGTAGTAAATATATAATGTTATAGCTTGGTCTGACTAAAATCTTGTGCATGACCCATTTTGTGTTGGGCGTTTGTTTTCAATCAATGCTGTTCCTATCCTATAACAATGGACAAAAGAGTCCTATCTTGTCAGCCTTGTCAGCAGGTGGCCAAGGACAACACCCACGCCATAGGTCTCTCAGTTCTTCCAACTCACGAGTTCTTGCTCTGAGGACACACACACACACACACACACACATCATCACTGATAACACACACACACACACACATCATCACTGTTAAACACACACACACACACACACATCATCACTGTTAAACACACACACACACACACACAAAAATCCCCTCTCTTTAGGCTGAACATTTGAAGACAGAGAACCCGACTCAGAGCCAATGCAACAGTGGAGGGGACCTCGCCCAACTCATCAGGACCAATCAGAAGATCAGAACTACTAGATTCAACCTACATCATTTATTGTATAAAATGTCAGCACACAATGTTTTCGGGGCTCTCTTCAGATAGCTCCCTAAGAGTTTGACGAACGAGTCCGTGCACGCGATTCCAGATATCTTTACCTCTGAATAAACTGCCTTTATTATACCATATCCACCCTGTCCAAAGTCTCTACTTGGTCTCAGTTCTCCAGTAAACTTGTGATTATCAACAGTACACAACAGTAACAAACAATTGGGGGAACTCACGGGGCAGATAGTAAGGTCACAGTGACACAGAAAGCAGTTCAATGTCGGGGCTCGGGGGTACAGAGTCGCTCTCTTACCAGGATCGATTTTCCCTGTGACTGTCAGATCGAGGTCCGCTCCGACCAGGGTGAAGCCGGCCGGCTCCACTTCTCTGTCCGGGACTCTGTCATCCAGCCAAGTCTCCCAGCTGTATTGGATTCCGCTGCCAGCAACGTTTTCATTATTTAGTCCGTTCGTAGCGGGTATGTACACGATCAACAAGATCAGTCCAAAACCCACCACTCGAAATCCATGGTTGGCAGAATGTTTGTAAACTAAGTGTACAAATTAAAAACATAAAATAACGCCACTAAGTGTACAAATTAAAAACATAAAATAACGCCACACTGCAGGTCGCAAAGAGACGCTGCTAGCCGCTATTTGCTTAGTTACGTTCATGGTTACGTCACGTATGACGAAAGCGCGTAAGTGCAAGCCCACAGACACCCATAGAGAATGTATTGAAAGCTTTGAAATTTGAAAAAAATAGATTTTACATGACAGGCTATGAGAGACTTCTGGGCGATTTTCAACCTGACTGAAATCGCCCAAAAACGGGCGGGGCCATTTGAAGCACGACTTTAGCCTGATTTGACATTTAGTGGCAGTCAGATCAGATTACAACACTGATAACTACTGTTGCCGTGATATAATTGATTAGAAAAAAAATCCCTTCCTTTTCCCGTTTGGCAGTGCGTCGCCCATATCGCCCTATTGAACAGGCCGTCCCTGGATAGCCTGTAGATAGTCTGTAGAGCATCTACATACAGATGGACTATGCAAATAAAGTGTTATTTATTTTTTTGTTTACTATGTTGTGGCCTTCATTCCATTTGTCATAGACTACCCTTTTCAAAGAGCACCTTGTACCAAGTCTCCATGGCCTTTTACCCATTTGAGTGCAGTAGCACATAGCCTTTTCTTGTATGTCACTATATGTTCTATAAATCTGTATTTGTGTGTGTGTATGTGTGTGTGTTAAGGGGGATGGGGCAAGGTGGGGGATGGGGGATGGGGAGAAGAAGGCATATGTTCTGTAGTGTAACCTTGCACCAAAGCATCCTCCTAAACAATAGATCCTTCCTTAGTCTCAAACTTTTATGCTCTGAAACGAGCTCCCAAAAAGGCTCCAAATGATCAGTTAGTCTATCAAATTTCAATGGTCAGAATGTTGCATTTCTGGTGAAGCGGCAGAAACAGTTTGCTTAGGTTTTTATCATCAAATCTCTGTCTCTCTGTCTTCCATTCTCTCTCTATCTATCCCCGTCTTCCTTTCTTATCTCTCCGTGTCAGGCTCCTTCTATCATTCTTTCTCTCTCAGGGAAGAGAGGAGACAGGCCATAGGAGTGCATTTCCAGCGCTGTCTCTCTCCATATGTGACTCTCTTTTTTTATTTCTCCCTCTCTCTCGTTCACTCTCTCTCAGGGAGGAGAGGAGACAGGCCATAGGAGTGCGGTACCAGCGCTGTTTCTCCCTAGCTGGCAGGCAGCTGTGATGAGGCCTAATGCATTATTGATCCCTGTCACCCTGGACTACCTGCTGACACACACACACACAGCCAGTAGAAAGATGAACTGTCCTCTCCTGACATCCCTCTACAGAGATGACAGAATGCAGCAACATGTCAGTACAACACAATAGGAGACGGACATCTGCAGGTTTACTGAGGTACACAGACACATCAGGGAGCCTCCCATTCAATAATATTCGATACTCTAAGACGAGGACTAGACAGACCCTTATCGCCAGTTTTTCATTGCTCAATGGTGGAGTTTGTGGAGTCTTTTATTTACACGTAACACCTGCCTTCTTCCTTGCATATCTCAACTCAACACTCAATGGAAACCTTGTGAAATACACCAGGAGGCAAAATCCAGTCTCCTTGTACAGTATCTTATCCACGCCACAACAAACACCCAGTGCAGTACGGTATATCAGTGGCTGAATCTTATTGATCACTGTTGGGGAAGCTACTCTGAAAGTATAGTTTACCAAGCTACCAATTACTTTACACTGAAAGAAGTTTAGCTACACTACAGCCAACCTTAAGAAAAATATAGTTTACTTAACTAAAGTTACTTTGAAAAAGTAGTTCATTACATCCAAACTACTTTGTGAAATGTTATCATATGTAAATAAAAAATGTCAGACTACAAATTGCAAGAAAATCTCACTTTGGGGTCTTATGTTAACAGAATGTGTAATTACGCCTATTAAACAAAAAACTGTGTTTCAAGTGAGAATTAGGCAGGTCTAATGCCGAAAAAAGAAAGGAAGTTATTACCTACTTCATCATATTTTCTTTTTGAGGTAGTTAGCTCCAGTAGTTAGCTACACCGCAAAAAAAAAGTAATTAACTACTGAAAACACTACCAAGATTTGAATTTAGTTAAACTACCACCAAGCTACTGCAAAATGTAGTTACATGTAGGTCACTATGCTCCTGCTACCTGTCTCTCCCTAACTTGTTGACTGGTGTTTTGGCTCACTGCCCCGCAATTTACTGCTTGTTTCTACAGCACCACCTTGCTAGTTGGTCATCTCCCGCTTGTATAGTGTATGTACAGCCAGGATCCATACAGTGAGCAAGTCCACCGCTTTCTCTCTGTTTGCCGTACTGGTTTGACTCGGTTGTGTGTTGCTTGTGTGCCATTTCACTGACTGTGCTTGTTTCGGGAGGTGGGGTGCGGGATGTATTTGCGAACCTGCTGTAGCTCATAGCAAACCTTTAGTAAATTCCTATCAAGAAGAGCAACACGGAAGCCCAGCTAGCCTAGCTAGCCTAGCTAGCCTGTAGTTTCAGGTCGCTAATTAACGTTTTCAACGCTGCAGGACCTGTGTTTATTCTGCTCTATTTCGGGACAATGTGGACCATCTGGACTTTCAATGTAGCAACTGTTTGCTTGCAGAGGACAACAGGGGCAAACTGGCTACTCTTAGCAAACAAGTAGCGAACTTACACAAACTAGTGGGGAATCCACGCCTGCCTACTTTATCTTCTACTCCAGTAGCTGGATGCCGCTCTGGCCTGGTGGGAGTGTCGCCTCGCCACATTCGACTGGCCGGAGCTCTGCAGGGATCCCTCCCCAAAGAGGTCTCACCCTTCCCTGGAGAATGGAGTTAGTAGGATACTTCTGGATGACTTAGTGGATGTTCCTATTCTTGACCCTACCAACCAGCCATGGAAGCACATCACTCGCCGTGGAAGTTGAAAGCAGCGGCCTTTGGCAATAGGGGCCTCCTTGGCGGTGGGAAGCCCGGACGGACACAGACTTCAAACAGCTCCGTCGCCCTGGATCCTGCTTCGAGATCGGATCCAGAGGTATCTGCGACTTCGTTCTGTTGGCCTCTCCAGTGGCTTATACCTCGGGTTCAGATCTTCAGAGCTCCCCACCCTCATTGGACCATGAGGGTGTCTGAGACTCCGGCCCCTTTATCAGCCACAATGGATTTGACGGCTGGCTTGGGTCCATCGGCCCCCACCTCCCATCGGTCCTCGAAGGGTCTTCTAAAACACTTGAGGCGAAAGAACATCCGGACCTCCTCAGCCATTTCACCAGCTATCATCATCGGCAGCTGTATGGTGAGAAACATCTTGGCTCCCGGGGCAAAAACCCTGTGCTATCCTGGAGCATGAGTACAGGACATTACAAGGCTGTTTCCTACCATTCTATGACAGCTGCCGGCTGACGCTGTCGTATTCCATGTGGTGTCAGACGACATTAGGGTGGCTAGCTCGAAACTGCTGAAAATGTATTTTAAAGAACTGATTCTAGCTCTGAAAGATTCCAAAAAGCGACCAATTATTTCAGGCATGGTACCATTGCTGGGTCGTGGCTGTGAAAGATTCAGCAGGCTACTGGCATTACACACCTGCCTAAAGACTACTGGAGCCCTGTTAACGTTTTTAGATAACTTTGACACCCTTTGGCAACAGAAGATGCTCTACAGGAATGATGGAGTCCATCCAAATCATCTTGGCTCCTGGACCCTGTCCGCACATTTCAAGGCTGCATTGAGACAATGACTTATCAGTGATCCAAGCCCTGCTCAGATAATCCCTAACATTGTGTCACTCAGTTGTGGTAGTGCTGCTGCAAATGGACATTGTCCCAGGGGCGTTGGCAGTCATAATGTAAGTAACCTTGCAACTGTAATGTAGTGTCCCTCTAACTCCCATGAATGCCTCTGTCAATACTACAGCTATTGTATGCAGTAATCATGCGCCTATAAACCTGAGTTATACTGTTAGCACTGAGGCAGTTTGCCCTAGTAGGAAGTCCACTGTGTGCAGCTCACCCTGCACTATCACCTCAAACATAAATATCACTGTCATGTCTACCTCATGCCTCCCAGTAAAGCAATAAAACCATCAAGAATCCCAGAAAAGTGCTAAAAATAGCCCACATTAAAATATGTAGCCTAAGAAACAAGGTTCATGAAATCGATAACTTGCTAGTAACAGATAACATTCATATACTGACTATCTCTGAAACTCACTTAGATGATACAGTGGTAGCAATACATGGTTTCAACATCTTCAGAAAAGACAGGAATTCCAATGGTGGAGGTGTTGCCATTTATGTTCAGATTCATGTTCCTGTAAAGCTTAGAGAGGATATCATGTCAAATGCTGTTGAAGTAATAAGGCTACAGATTCACCTGCCTCACCTAAAGCCCATTCTTGTGGGAAGCTGCTATAGACCACCAAGTGCTAACAGTCAGTATCTGGATGATATGTGTGAAATGCTTGATAATGTATGTGATATCAACAGAGAGGTACATTTTCTGGGAGACTTAAATATTGACTGGCTTTCATCAAGCTGTCCACTTTAGAAAAAGCTTCAAACTCTAACCAGTACCTGCAACCTGGTTCAGGTTATCAGTCAACCTACAAGGGTATTCACAAACAGCACAGGAACAAAATCATCCAATTCAATGGATAAAATCTTTACTAATGCTGCAGAAATCTGCTCTAAAGCAGTATCCAAATCCATCAGATGTAGTGATCACACTATAATAGTCATATCTAGGAAAAGCAAAGTTCAAAAGGCTGGGCCAAATATAGTGTATTAATAAGCACGCACCCTTCAAGAAAACAACTGTAAAAACTGTTAAATTCCAGAGGATTGATGAAGAATGTAAACATTTTATGGTTGAGAAGGACGATGCAAAAGGAATGGCAAATAATTCTGGCTGCACAGCCGATTGGCAAACATACTGTAAATTGAGAAATCATGTGACGAAACTGAACAAAAAGGAGAAGAAACTGTACTATGAAACAAAAAGCTTTGATGCACTTTAAATGAAATTTTGGGCAAAAAGGCAAACTCGGCTTCATCATTCATTGAATCAGATGGCTCATTCATCACAAAACCCATTGATTTTGCCTACTACTTTAATGATTTTTTCATTGGCAAGATGAGCAAACTTAGGCCTGACATGCCAACAACAAATTCTGAATAAAATTATGAAAGAAAAGCATTGTATTTTTGAATTTGTGTAAAGTGAGTGTGGAAAAGGTGAAAACATTATTGTTGTCTATCAACAATGACAAGCCACCTGGGTCTGACAACTTGGATGGAAAATTACAGAGGATGATAGCGGACGGTATTGCCACTCCTATTTGTCATCTCTTCAATCTAAGCCTACAGGAAAGTGTGTGCCCTCAGGCCTGGAGGGAAGCAAAAGTCATTCCGCTACCCAAGAATAGCAAAGCACCCTTTACTGACTCAAACAGCCGACCAATCAGCCTGTTACCAACCCTAATAAAAATAGAAATGTAATAATGTATTGTGTCATTTTGGAGTCCCTTTTATTGTAAATAAGAATAGAATATGTTTCTAAACACTTCTACATTAATGTGGATGCTACCACGAATACAGATAATACTGAATTAATCGTGAATAATGATGAGTGAGAAAGTTATAGAGGCATAAATATCACATCCCCCAAAAATGCTAACCTCCCCTGTTATTGTAATGGTGAGAGGTTAACATGTCTTGGGGGTATCAAATCAAATCAAATCAAATCAAATTTTATTGGTCACATGCGCCGAATACAACAGGTGCAGACATTACAGTGAAATGCTTACTTACAGCCCTTAACCAACAGTGCATTTATTTTAAACAAAAAAAGTAAGAATAAAACAACAACAAAAAAAGTGTTGAGAAAAAAAAAAAAAGAGCAGAAGTAAAATAAAGTGACAGTAGGGAGGCTATATATACAGTAAAATAAAGTGACAGTAGGGAGGCTATATATACAGGGGGGTACCGTTGCATAGTCAATGTGCGGGGGCACCGGCTAGTTGAGGTAGTTGAGGTAATATGTACATGTGGGTAGAGTTAAAGTGACTATGCATAAATACTTAACAGAGTAGCAGCAGCGTAAAAAGGGTGGGGTGGGGGGGCAGTGCAAATAGTCCGGGTAGCCATGATTAGCTGTTCAGGAGTCTTATGGCTTGGGGGTAGAAGCTGTTGAGAAGTCTTTTGGACCTAGACTTGGCACTCCGGTACCGCTTGCCGTGCGGTAGCAGAGAGAACAGTCTATGACTAGGGTGGCTGGAGTCTTTGACAATTTTGAGGGCCTTCCTCTGACACCGCCTGGTATAGAGGTCCTGGATGGCAGGGAGCTTTGCCCCAGTGATGTACTGGGCCGTACGCACTACCCTCTGTAGTGCCTTGCGGTCAGAGGCCAAGCAGTTGCCATACCAGGCGGTGATGCAACCAGTCAGGATGCTCTCGATGGTGCAGCTGTAGAATTTTTTGAGGATCTGAGGACCCATGCCAAATCTTTTTAGTCTCCTGAGGGGGAATAGGCTTTGTCGTGCCCTCTTCACGACTGTCTTGGTGTGTTTGGACCATGATAGTTCGTTGGTGATGTGGACACCAAGGAACTTGAAGCTCTCAACCTGTTCCACTACAGCCCCGTCGATGAGAATGGGGGCGTGCTCAGTCCTCTTTTTTTTCCTGTAGTCCACAATCATCTCCTTTGTCTTGGTCACGTTGAGGGAGAGGTTGTTGTCCTGGCACCACACGGCCAGATCTCTGACCTCCTCCCTATAGGCTGTCTCATCGTTGTCGGTGATCAGGCCTACCACTGTTGTGTCGTCGGCAAACTTAATGATGGTGTTGGAGTCGTGCCTGGCCATGCAGTCATGGGTGAACAGAGAGTACAGGAGGGGACTGAGCACGCACCCCTGAGGGGCCCCCGTGTTGAGGATCAGTGTGGCAGATGTGTTGTTACCTACCCCTTACCACCTGGGGGCGGCCCGTCAGGAAGTCCAGGATCCAGTTGCAGAGGGAGGTGTTTAGTCCCAGGATCCTTAGCTTAGTGATGAGCTTAGAGGGCACTATGGTGTTGAATGCAGAGCTGTAGTCAATGAATAGCATTCTCACGTAGGTGTTCCTCTTGTCCAGGTGGGAAAGGGCAGTGTGGAGTGCGATAGAGATTGCATCATCTGTGGATCTGTTGGGGCGGTATGCAAATTGGAGTGGGTCCAGGGTTTCTGGGATTATGCTGTTGATGTGAGCCATGACCAGTCTTTCAAAGCACTTCATGGCTACAGACGTCAGTGCTACGGGTCGGTAGTCATTTAGGCAGGTTATCTTAGAGTTCTTGGGCACGGGGACTATGGTGGTCTGCTTGAAACATGTTGGTATTACAGACTCAGTCAGGGACATGTTGAAAATGTCAGTGAAGACACTTGCCAGTTGGTCAGCACATGCTCGGAGTACACGTCCTGGTAATCCGTCTGGCCCTGCGGCCTTGTGAATGTTGACCTGCTTAAAAGTCTTACTCACATCGGCTACGGAGAGCGTGATCACATAGTCGTCCGGAACAGCTGGTGCTCTCATGCATGCTTCAGTGTTGCTTGCCTCGAAGCGAGCATAGAAGTGGTTTAGCTCGTCTGGTAGGCTTGTGTCACTGGGCAGCTCGCGGCTGTGCTTCCCTTTGTAGTCTGTAATAGTTTTCAAGCCCTGCCACATCCGACGAGCGTCAGAGCCAGTGTAGTATGATTCAATCTTAGACCTGTATTGACTCTTTGCCTGTTTGATGGTTCGTCGGAGGTCATAGCGGGATTTCTTATAAGCGTCCGGGTTAGAGTCCCGTTCCTTGAAAGCGGCAGCTCTACCCTTTAGCTCAGTGCGGATGTTTCCTGTAATCCATGGCTTCTGGTTGGGGTATGTACGTACGGTCACTGTGGGGACGACATCATCGATGCACTTATTGATGAAGCCAGTGACTGATGTGGTGTACTCCTCAATGCTGTCTGAAGAATCCCGGAACATGTTCCAGTCTGTGCTAGCAAAACAGTCCTGTAGCTTAGCATCTGCGTCATCTGACCACTTTTTTATTAGCCGAATCACTGGTGCTTCCTGCTTCAGTTTTTGCTTATAAGCAGGAATCAGGAGGATAGAGTTATGGTCAGATTTGCCAAATGGAGGGCGAGGGAGAGCTTTGTATGCGTCTCTGTGTGTGGAGTAAAGGTGGTCTAGAGTTTTTTCCCCTCTGGTTGCACATTTAACATGCTGGTAGAAATGAGGTAGAACGGATTTAAGTTTCCCTGCATTAAAGTCCCCGGCTACTAGGAGCGCTGCATCTGGATGAGCATTTTCCTGTTGATTAATGGCCTTGTAAAACTCATTCAGTGCAATCTTAATGCCAGCATTGGTTTGTGGTGGTAAATAGACAGCTATGAAAAATATAGATGAAAACTCTCTTGGTAAATAGTGTGGTCTACAGCTTATCATGAGATACTCTACCTCAGGCGAGCAAAACCTAGAGACTTCCTTAGTATTTGATTTTGTGCACCAGCTGTTGTTTACAAATATACAGAGACCGCCACCCCTCGTCTTACCCGAGTCTGCCGTTCTGTCCTGCCGATGTAGCGTATAGCCTGCTAGCTGAATGTTGTCATGGTTGTCGTTCAGCCACGACTCCGTGAAACATAAGATATTACAGTTTTTAATGTCCCGTTGGTAGGATAACCGTAATCTTAAATCGTCCATTTTATTCTCAAAAGCTTGAACGTTGGCTAATAGGATTGATGGGAGAGGCAGTTTACTCGTTCGCCGTCGGATCCTTACAAGGCACCCGGATCTGCGCCCACGATACCTCCGTCTCTTCCTCACGCGAATGACGGGGATCTGGGCCTTGTCGGGAGTCTGTAGAATATCCTTCGCGAACGCCTCGTTGAAGAAAAAGTCTTCGTCCAACGCGAGGTGAGTAATCGCTGTCCTGATATCCAGAAGCTCTCTTTGGTTATAAGAGACGATGGCAGAAACATTATGTACAAAATAAATTACAAATAACGCGGAAAAACACACATAATAGTACAATTGGTTAGAGGGCTGTAAAACGGCAGCCATCTTCTTCCGGCGCTGTTCATTCAGGTATGATATTTGTGAATCTGTAACTTTCTCACTCATCGTTATTCACGATTCATTCAGGATGATCCGTAATCATGGTAGCATCCACATTAATGTAGAAGTGTTTAGAAACATATTATATTATATTAACATATAGTCTCCCGAGTGGCGCAGTGGTCTAAGGCACTGCATCGCAGTGCTAGCTGTGCCACTAGAGATCCTGGTTCGAATCCAGGCTCTGTCGTAGCCGGCCGCGACCGGGAGACCCATGGGGCGGCGTGCAATTGGCCCAGGGTAGGGGAGGGAATGGCCGGCAGGGATGTAGCTCAGTTGATAGAGCATGGTGTTTGCAACGCCAGGGTTGTGGGTCCCCCACAGGGGGTATGAAAGAAATAAAAAATAATGTATGCACTAACTAACTGTAAGTCGCTCTGGATAAGAGCGTCTGCTAAATGACTAAAATGTAATATTCTTATTTACAATAAAAAGGACACCAAATTATGTGCATCACAGACACCAGGGATCCCCAACTTCGCTCCACCTTAACAATCAACCCCACCCCAGTTATCACTACTTTTAGCGGCGCTCTGCTTCGGAGGGCAAAGCAGGACACCGCTTTCATCCCGAGTCTCGAAACATACATCTCCCTCTGCGCAGCAGACACACAAGAAATCCACCAAAAACGTCCACCTCTGGAAACTTTGACCGAATTGACAGAACCCAACTCCCTCTTCATCCAGCCTGATACCACAAAAGGATTGGCTAAAAGACATGGATACACTTTCTCCACGAATCGTACTCCCACTGGGCCATAGTTTTTTTCTTCTTCCTGATCATAGGGGTGAAGCTCACCTGATGATGCAGGTCTTTCCTCCTCACTTTTGTCAGGATCAATTTCAAGTTCACTATTCGTCAATCGCTCAGGGTTTTCATGCACGCAACATGCATTTTTCTCTCCTGTACTTGACTTAAAGGATAAAGTACTCGGCTTGTATTTGGCAGTCGGTTCGAGTTTACAACTCACGCCCTTCTTTCTGCCTCACTTCATCTTGCCATCCACCCTCTACCTCACCCAGAATTCCAACATGATCCCTTAACAGATCTACTCATGCCATCCTCCAATCTTACCTTCCTGTTGATGACGCAATCGTATAGGAGTTTGGGGTCTTTGCTGGAGTGGTTGGTCTGTTGGAGTGGTTGACGGTATGTCTGTGTCCTTGTGTTGGGGGAGGGGAAGGAGCAGTGTCTGGGCTAGCAGCAGCTGGATGGAGATGACAGTTGTGGTGGCCGCTGCTGTGTCCATGGTTGGCGAAGGGGTTGGTACTGGAGATGAAAACTGGGAGCCATGCTGGGGCGGGTAGGGGACTTCGGGGGGCCTGCGTGCTGGCTTTGGGTTTGGGGTTTTGATTCTGGGGTTGTTTTGTCTGATCTCTTGCTGGTGTGTTGTTTTGTCTTCCTTTTCAATTTTTCGTTTGTCATTCCCCCATAGGGAAAAATGACAGAATGTCTATTGGTTCGAATTTTTTAAGAATCTTTATCACAACCACAGATCCAGTGGCATAGCAGGAAATTCAGGTGGCTGGCAAATGAGAGGTTGTGAGTAGACGTCTGTGCAGGACTGATTTATTAATCCCGTTTCCGCCTGCTCCTGCAGCTTTTCATACTGTACCCCTGCACCATTTGGCTTCTTGTCTGACTCCCACGCTCTACCACAAGAACTTGTCCTGAACCCAACATTTTATTTTAGGCTTATGTGACGCCGCTCACCTGCCAGCCATGGTCCCAGCAATTTTGCGCCCTATACGCAAAATTACATCAAAATGTGCAAAAATTACCTGAGAAATAGGTTAACCTCTACGGGATTGGTGCCCCGTATACGGGATGGTTGAGCTAACGTGCGCAAATGTGATTAGCATGACTGTTGTAAGTAACAGCAAACTTTCATGGACATAGATATGTCTTATATGGGCAGAAAGCTTAAATTCTTGTTAATCTAACTGCACTGTCCAATTTACAGTAGCTATTACAGTGAAAAAATACCATGCTATTGTTTGAGGAGAGTACACAACAACAAAAAACTTATCACGGCAACTGGTTTGATACATTCACCTCTGAAGGTAAATAATGTACTTACATTCAGTATCTTGCTCTGATTTGTCATCCTAAGGGTCCCAGAGATAAAATGTAGCATCGTTTTGTTTGATAAAAATCAATTTTTATATTCAAATGTAGGAACTGGTTCTACAGTTCGAACCCCTGCTGTCTCTGGCTCCACACCCACCCCGCCCGGCCATCTAGATATGTGAAAGTTAGTGTATAAGCTAATGATCCATCATGTATGACATTCCTGGGAGTGTGTAAACTTACATTTTGTATTACCATATCATTTTTGTATGTTCTCTATAGTTATCGGCACATTTGGGCAGACTTGATACAAAATAGTCCAGTATTGCAATGCTTCACTGGATGTCTCTGAAACTTTGCACAATCACTGCTGCCATCTAGTACCTGGCGCCGATGAGGAAGGCGGCCTCGCGACTAGCTCTTAGGAAACTTAGCAGTATTTTTTTGTTATGTATTTTTTTCAACATTATTAGCTCAGAAGGTGTTTTGTATCATTACATACAGCCGGGAAAAACTATTGGATATCAGAGCGGCGGTAACTCACCAGCATTACGACCAGGAATATGACTTTCCAGAAGCAGATCCTTTGTTTGCTCTCCCCAGGGCAATTGAACTGATTCCAGTGGGTGACCCTAAACATCGCCGGCGGAGGAGAGTCAATCGGAGCGCGTACACCACCCACTGCTTCCAAGTATACTACTTGCTAATGTTCAGTCTCTGGTTAACAAGCTCGACGACCTCCGGGTAAGGATTTCTTTCCAGAGAGACATCAAGGCCTGTAACATACTTTGTTTCACGGAAACATGGCTCTCTGGGGATATTCTGTCGAAATCGGTCCAGCCAGATGGGTTCTCAGTTCATCGTGCAGACAGGAATAAATATCTCTCCGGGATGCAGAAGGGCGGAGGTGTGTGTTTCATGATTAACGACTCATGGTGTATTTGTAGTTACATACAGGAACTCAAGTCCTTTTGTTCACTTGACCTAGAATACCTCACAATCAAATGCCGACCGTTTTATCTCCCAAGAAAATTTTCTTTGGCTATAGTCACGGCCGTGTATATCCCCCCTCAAGCCGATACATTTTTTTACATTTTAGTCATTTAGCAGACGCTCTTATCCAGAGCGACTTACAGTTAGTGCATACATTATTTTTTTTCATACCCCCTGTGGGAATCAAACCCACAACCCTGACGTTGCAAACGCCATGCTCTATCAACTGAGCTACATCCCTGCCGGCCATTCCCTCCCCTACCCTGGGCGACTTGCACGCCGCCCCATGGGTCTCCCGGTCGCGGCCGGCTACGACAGAGCCTGGATTCGAACCAGGATCTCTAGTGGCACAGCTACCACTGCGATGCAGTGCCTTAGACCACTGCGCCACTCGGGAGACTACGACGGCCCTCAAAGAACTTCACTGGACTTTATGCAAACTGGAAACCACATATCCTAAGGCTGCATTTATTGTAGCCGGGGATTTTAACAAAGCAAATTTGATGACTAGGCTGCCGAAGTTCTATCAACGTATCGACTGTTGCACTCGCGCTGCTAAAATCCTCGACCATTGCTATTCGAAATTCCGGGATGGCTATAAGGCCCTCCCACGCTCTCCTTTCAGCAAATCTGACCACGACTCCATTTTGCTCCTCCCTTCCTACAGGCAGAAACTCAAACAGGAAGTACCCGTGCTAAGGACTATTCAACGCTGGTCTGACCAATCGGAATCCACACTTCAAGATTGTTTTGATCATGCGGACTGGGATATGTTCCGGGTAGCTTGCGAAAATAATTTAGACAAGTACACTGAAATGGTGACTGAGTTTATCAGGAAGTGTATAGGTGATGTTGTGCCAACTGTGACTATTAAAACCTACCCTAACCAGAAGCCTTGGATAGATGGCAGCATTCGAGCTAAACTGAAAGTGCAAAACATTGCATTTAACCATGGCAAGGTGACTGGGAATATGGCAGAATACAAACAGTGTAGCTACTCACTCTGCAAAGCAATTAAACTGGCAAAACATCAGTATAGAGACAAAGTGGAGTCGCAATTCAACGGCTCAGACACGAGACGTATGTGGCAGGGTCTACAGACTATCACGGACTACAAAAGGAAAACCAGCACGTCGCAGACACCGACGTCTCGCTTCCAGACAAGCTAAACATCTTCTTCGCCCGCTTTGAGGATAACACAGTGCCACCGACGAGGCCCACTACCAAGAACTGTGGCCTCTCCTTCTCTGTGGTCGACGTGAGTAAGACATTTAAGCATGTTAACCCCCACAAGGCTGCCGGCCCAGACTGCATCCCTAGCCGCGTCCTCAGAGTATACGCAGACCAGCTGGCTAGTGTGTTTACGGACATATTCAATCTCTCCATTTCCAAGTCTGCTGTTCCCACATGCTTCAAGATGGCCACCATTGTTCCTGTATCCAAGAAAGCAAAGGTAACTGAACTAAATGACTATCGCCCCGTAGCACTCACCTCTGTCAACATGAAGTGATTTGAGAGACTAGTCAAGGATCATATCATATCACCTCTACCTTACCTGTCACCCTAGACCCACTTCAATTTGCTTACCGCCCCAATAGATCCACAGACGATGCAATCGCCATCACACTGCACACTGCCCTATCCCATCTGGACAAGAGGAATACCTATGTAAGAATGCTGTTCATTGACTATAGCTCAGCATTCAACACCATAGTACCCTCCAAGCTCATCATTAAGCTCGAGGCCCTGGGTCTGAACCTCGCCCTGTGCAACTGGGTCCTGGACTTCCTGATGGGCCTTCCCCAGGTGGTGAAGGTAGGAAACAACATCTCCACTCCAGCACGCACACTTGTGGCCCCACAAGGGTGCGTGCTCAGCCCCCTCCTGTACTCCCTGTTCACCCATGAATGCGTGGCCAAGCACGCTTCCAACTCAATCATCAAATTTGCAGATGACACAACAGTAGTAGACTTGATTACCAACAATAACGAGACTGCCTACAGGGAGGATGTGAGGGCTGTGGGAGTGTGGTGCCAGGAAAATAACCTCTCACTCAACGTCAACAAGGAAACAACAGAGGGTGCACCCCTTCAGGAAACAACAAAGGGTGCACCCCTCTATCCACATCGACGGGACCGCAGTGGAGAAGGTGGAAAGCTTCAAGTTCCTTGGCGTACACATCACTGACAAACTGAAATGGTCCACCCACGCAGACAGTGTGGTGAAGAAGGCGCAACATAGCCTCTTCAACCTCAGGAGGCTGAAGAAATTTGGCTTGGCACCTAAAACCCTCATAAACCTTTGCTGATGCACAATTGAGAGCATCCTGTCGGGCTGTATCACTGCCTGGTACGGCAACTGCACCGCCCGCAACCGCAGGGCTCTCCAGAGGGTGGTGCGGTCTGCCGACCGCATTACCGGTGGCAAACTACCCGCCCTCCAAGACACCTACAGCACCCGATGTCACAGGTAGGCCAAAAATATCATCAAGGACATCAACCACCCGAGCCACTGCCTGTTCATCCAGAAGGCGAGGTCAGTACAGGTGCATCAAAGCTGGGACCGAGAGAATGAAAAACAGCTTCTATCTCAAGGCCATCAGACTGTTAAATAGCCATCACTAGCACATTAGAGGCTGCTGCTGCCTATTGAAATCACTGGCCACTTTAAGAAATGGAACACTAGGCACTTTAATAATGTTTACATATCTTGCACTACTCATCTCATATGTATATACTGTATTCTATAATATTCTACTGTATCTTAGTCCATGCTGCTCTGTCATTGCTTGTCCATGTATATATTCTTAAATTCCATTCCTTACTAGATTTGTGTGTATTGGGTATATGTTGTGAAATTGTTAGATATTACTTGTTAGATAGTACTGCACTGTCGGAGCTAGAAGCGCAAGCATTTCGCTACACCCACAATAACATCTGCTAAACATGTGTATGTGACAAATAACATTTGATTTGATTTGATTTGATTAGTGGCCAAAATGTAAATTACGCCCTAAACTGCATTATTATATTGTGGCCATTCTCTAGCCTTTCAAAGATGATTTAAAAAAAAACAAACATGTAAAATGCTTGTTTTCTTGTTTGTATTATCTTTACCAGATCTAATGTGTTATATTCTCCTACATTAATGTCACATTTTCACAAACTTCAGTTTTTCCTTTCAAATGGTATCAAGTATATGCATATCCTTGCTTCAGGTCCTAAGCTACAGGCAGTTAGATTTGGGTATGTCATGTTAGGTGAAAATTGAAAAAAAGGGTCCGATCCGTAAGAGGTTAAAGCTTGTTGGTATTACTAGACTTAGTTTGAAGAGAGCAGAGTTGGAGAGAACTTTCTCGATTTTCAGACAGAGACAAATATGGGTGATCAATATTTATTTCTAGGCAAGTAGTAAACTATAGCATAATCATATTTAGGAAGTACATTTCCTTGGAAAGTAAACTGCCCCATGCTTCTCCGCCCATGCATAGGCTATAGCCTAGGCTACTTTATTTAATTGAGACCGCATGTGCACCTGATCTCGCAGGTATGGTTACTGACCTTGAAGCAGCAAGAATGATGACAGCGGACACTTGCACTTTCTCTTGAGCTACTGTTGCAAACAGGATATACCCTACGTTTTAGCACGACGATTTGCAGGCAGAGACAAATAAATGGGTAATCAATATTTATTGAAAATGGAAAGGCGTAATGCTTGCTCACCATGGTAGCCTGTGTCCTCGTTTTCCTTTTCTTTGATGATCAAATTTCTGGATTGCACCTCAACTCACGTTGTTTGAGCACCCTCCACTTCTTTCCATTATCAATATTTATTTACAGACATTGTACTAAACTCTAGTCTAATCATATTTAAGTTCATTTCCTTGGAAAGATAAACTGCCACGTGATTCTCCGCCCATGCATAGGCAGCCTACTCTATTTCATTGAGACCACACATATACTATAGGTGCACTTGAACTCGCACGCCCAACTAGGAGAGGAGAGGGGAAGTTGAAGCAGCGAATTGTGTGAATAATACGACAAAGATGTGTTTTTAATACAACAGATAAGGCTAACGCATACAAAGCAGATAGAAGAATAACAACAAAAATATTTTTATCCCAAAGTCATCCCAGTGATCTCTGTCAGGACCCGCAGCCCTCTAGTTGTGAGTTCAAATCCCAAGTGAGGTTGACTCCCAAGTAATCAGAGTATGTGAGTGGAGTTGAGCGGTCAGAAACCCTGCTCATCGCTCACAGAGTGGTGCTGCACATCCTTCCCAACTGCTCCACTAAAAACCGTTCCTTGCTCACAGGAAAAAAACTGCCACCCCACCAAATTGACTCCATTCATTACAATCACCATTTAACCAATATCTATCTATTTTTGTGACTACCTGGACCTACCATTTGGTTTTGAAGTATTTTAATAAGCAACATGAAAAGGTGACTGTAAGAAGCACTCATAGTTTCAAATAGGCTACATGTCATATTAAACAGCATATAAACACTAAATAGGTCAGGAGAAGGAACGAAAATGAATTATCTAGGCTATATTAGGAAGGAACGAAAACGAATTAACCTATAGCCTACAAATAAATACATTGTGAAGCATTTGCAAGTGCTACACATTAAGCTGGCAGGAACATTAAGAGCTCAACATTTAAACAACATTTTGTTGAATGAAATTATTATAGTCTATAAATTGCGCATATAGGATGTGAGTGTGACTTACTTAGAATTAAATAAACATTTAACAAAAAATGCCTTATTAGGCTCAGTGCCCTTGAATTCACTTTTAGAAACATGAGTTTGGCCAGAGTCTGTGGCTTCAGGCTCATGTGATGGTGCTTGGAGAGCAGGCCAGCAGCAGAGAATACCCTCCACCCTTCGGGCCAGGCTGAGCAGGGATGCAGAGTTGTTTATTAAATTTTTCTATAGGTAGGCCTAAAGGTTTTTAGGCAAAATAACCCTATCAAAATGGAAAGCTCATTGAAAGAGGTCATAATTTATATCAGGCCTATTGGGCCAAAATCAATGATAGCCTATTGTATAGATAATAGAACGAAAATGAACTAAACTTTTAAGTGATCAGATTTGTTTTGTTTATAAATAAAATGACATACTTAGCTAGCTACCCACCCCGTTCCTTTCTGTTAGCATGTGCATGTAGTACACCATCATGCTTTCGGGATATGTGTCATTTCAGATTCCCCAATGATTATTTAGTTGTGGACACTACATCACAGCACTCCCTCTCTTGCTCTTGGACCTCCTCATCTTTGTAAGTCATCTTTATTTTGAACCTGTGTGTTTTATCAGTTTCTTTATGAAAATATTTAGTGAACTCCATGACAGTAGTTAAAGCAAGGGGCTATAGCAGCACACAAGTAGCCTACAAATTCATGCTGGGCCGGCCATGCCCTGAGCTCATGAAGTGAAGTGAGCACTACTGGAGAGGTACTGAAGCGGAATTGGAGTGGGCGAGAAGGCAGACACTCCAGCCTTTGGGAAACTCGCTCCGTGTCAAATTGAGCACGCTCCGCTCCTCGCTCCACTCACATACTCTACAAGTAATCAACATTTTGCTGACCTGCAAAACCACCCCAATCATTATCATATTTCCCAGCATGCTCTATTGCAGTTGCATTTTAAAAATTGTTTCAATATCTGTTTTTGCATGTACATTGATTGATTAATTAATCAAATAACTTATCTTATTCTACACAAAGATAAATAACATAAATTTTTCTAAACTAATCCAATCTGTTAGTTGGACATGCACCCATTACTGAAATGGTTGTTCTAGTTTACATGGTTTAGGTCAGGGGTGTCAAACTCATTTTATGGAAGTCTTTGTGTCTGCTGTTTATTGGTTTCTCCTTTCAATTAAGTTGAAGGGAGTAAGTTCCTTACTAATTAGTGACCTTCATTCCTCAATCAAGTACAAGGGAGGAGCGAAAACCCGCAGACGTGCTGTGGCCCTCCGTGGAATGAGTTTGACGCGTGGTTTAGGTAATCATAATGTTTCATCATTTGAAAACTGGCAGTCATTCTGAATGCAGATTGTGGGAATCCACTCTGGCTGGATTTCAATAGGAATTAAACATCACTTTGCAAGCCAGCATACTGTGACTTGATGCTGGTTTTGCTTTAGCCTATGCTGGTCACCAGTGTCCAAAACACAACAAAGTCTGGTCACAAGTGAAAAATACAACAAAGGCTGGTCACCAGTGAAAACACAACGAAGGCTGGTCACAAGCGAAAAACACAACAAAGGCTGGTCACCAGCAAAAACATAACAAAGGCTGGTCACCAGCGAAAACACAATGAAGGCTGGTCTGCCTGCATAACCAGCTAGACCATGTTGGTCAAACCAGCAGGAACCAGCTAGACCATGCTGGTCAGACCAGCTTAACCAGAATTTGACCAGCACTGACCATTATAGACCAGCATGGACCAGCTTGAAATTTATGCTGGTCTTTGCTATATTTTTCAGCAGGTTACGCTGACCAGTGCGTGTTTGTCTGTTTGTGTGCGTGTGTGCATGTGTGTGTGTGTTTTCAAGGTACACAGTGATCTGACCTGAAGGTCATAGGGAAAGTAGGTCATCATGACAAGACAGACCTCTGATTGGTCAAAGAATACTCCCCACCTCCATGTCACCCATGTTGATTTTAGGGTGACCTCCCTCCTCTACCCCCTCTCCCTCTCCCTCTCCCTCTCCCTACGCCTCCTCCTCATCCTCCTCTGCAGGTTTACTGCCCCCCTCCATGTCACCCATGTTGATTTTAGGGTGACCTCCCTCCCTCCCTCCTCTTCTAGGTTTACTCTAAGCCAGTGAACTGATAAACTCTGTCCTCTCCCTTCCCTTCATCTGCAGCCATCATAAACAAAGATTCAAACCAAACATTTGACTGACAGGAAAATATATCGAACCAACAGACATAAATAATAGACAGACTCACAAAAATATTTTCAGCAAATGCTTTTCTGTCTCCCCTCCACTTTTCTGTCCCCCTGTCCCCCTGTCCCCCTGTCCCCCTCCCCTTTTCTGTCCCTTTCCCCTCCCCTGCTCTCCCCAAACTGTCAATAATTTGTAACAACAGGCCGGTCAGCCACCCATTGTTTTGGAACACAGAGGCTGCAGTGAACCAAGTGAACCTGTAAAACAATCAGTTCTGACGATGTAGAACTTCCCATTGGCTTCCTCTTTCTGTGGTGGATAGGAGAGGGCCCCCTTACCTAACTCCCCAACACCCCAACAGGGCGTAGCGAGTAGTGACTCCCTCCGAAGCCCCCCCACCACCACACACTGTCCCCCCCGCCAAAACGCACACACACTGCCCCCCTCCCACAAACACTCACACACCCTGACCCCCCATAGCACACAGCAGTATTCCCCATCCCTCCCCTCCGCTCCCTCTCTGCTCTTCCTGTTTTCCAGCCTCACTCCTCCTGGCCATTTATTTTGGTCGTCTGCTGGGTCGTTCCACGAAATAGGTGCCTTTTGGACATTAAAACTTCTTAGAACTTTAAAATATCTATTCTTTCAACATTCAATTGCATAGAGGATATGTTTAGCCTACGGAAAAACACCTTTTCCCCATCTCAGGCATTAAAATCCTATGAACTAAGAGCATTTTATCTGCACTTGTACCACACTGTCAACACTGTTATGGACACTTATGTAACTGCCTAACTATTATTTGAAAGCATGTTTGAGTTAAATCCAACATTGTCTCATTGATCAAGTATCCCTTGTACAAACAAACTTACATATAATATGAAACTGATAAAGTTACCATTGGGACTCTAACAGGGTTGACGATAAGAGGGTTGAGGTTTCAGGTGAATATCGGCCATTACTCCTCATGTGGTGAAAAGAATGGGACAACATGGTGTTCATGAAATTAGGAATTATACATATGTTCCACTCATAATGAATGTTAAATCAAATTCAAGTTTTCCTAACATTAATTGAGTGAACAGGGTGTTGAGCTCAACCACCTCATTCAAAGATGATAAAACAATTATAAATAGACAGAATACTTAGTTCCTTTTCCACCATGCTGATTAGAGGGAAGGGAAAACCTAGTCAGTTGCACAACTGAATGCAGTTCAAGGCCAATTTTTTTTTTTTTACCCAACCCCTCTGAATCAGAGAGGTGCAGGGGACTGCCTTGATCAAATCAAATCAAATCAAATTTGATTTGCCACATGCGCCGAATACAACAGGTGTAGACCTTACAGTGAAATGCTTAATTACAAGCCCTTAACCAACAATGCAGTTTTAAGAAAAATAAGTGTTAAGTAAAAAATACAAAAAACTATGTTTTAAGTGAAATATTAGCTTTTGTCTGAAGCCGAAAAAGACAGGAAATTCAAAAGCTAATTTGACCGATACACTAACAAGGCTTTTCATCATAAGCACCTTTACTACTGATAAAGTACTGTAGCTTTATTGATCTACTGTATTTAAACAACAGATGTACTCACATTGTGTGATCACGCTCTCCGTAGCCGATGTGAGCAAGACCTTTAAAAAGGTCAACATTCATAAGGCCACGGGGCCAGACGGATTACCAGGACGTGTACTCAGAGCATGCGCGGACCAACTGGCAAGTGTCTTCACTGACATTTTCAACCTCTCCCTGACCGAGTCTGTAATACCTACATGTTTCAAGCAGACCACCATAGTCCCTGTGCCCAAGAACGCCAAGGTAACCTGCCTACTGTAAATTACTACCGCCCCGTAGCACTCACGTCAGTAGACATGAAGTGCTTTGAAAAGCTGGTCATGGCTCACATCATCCCGGAAACCCTAGACACACTCCAATTCGCATACCACCCCAACAGATCCACAGATGGCACAATAATAATTTGCACTCCACACTGCCCTTTCCCCCCTGGACAAAAGGAACACCTATGTGAGAATGCTGTTCATTGACCACAGCTCAGCGTTCAACACCATAGTGCCTACAAAGCTCATCACTAAGTTAAGGACCCTGGGACTAAACACCTCCCTCTGCAACTGGATCCTGGACTTCCTGACGGGCCCCCCCCCCCAGGTGGTAAGGGTAGGTAACAACACACCTGCCACGCTGATCCTCAACACAGGTGTTAGTGTTATGTCTCCTCTGTGTGTGTGTGTGTGTGTGTGTGTGTGTGTGTGTGTGTGTGTGTGTGTGTGTGTGTGTGTGTGTGTGTGTGTGTGTGTGTGTGTGTGTGTGTGTGTGTGTGTGTGTGTGTGTGTGTGTGTGTGTGTGTGTGTGTGTGTGTGTGTGTGTGTGTGTGTGTGTGTGTGTGTGTGTGTGTGTGTGTGTGTGTGTCTTTGTCTTTGGTCAAAAAGTTCAACTTGGGATAACTAGTACCATGAAAATGACTCACCTTTTAAACAGGTACATTTCTATGACAATGAATCCTTCAGAACTAACCTGCTCCGGGGCAGGCTAACTCAGGGCTAACTCCATCTATCCTGAATGAAGTGTTTGAGCCACGAGTTGAGGACCAATGAAATCAGATACCCTCCTTCTCACAAAGATTGTGTCATCATCCCCTTCAGTTGAGGAAGATGACTCATTACATATTTTATTAATCAAATAGTTTTTTTGTGTGTAAAAAAAGTACTGTTTCTGCATTAGCACTACACACCTGATTCAAATTATCAACACCTCTCACTGGCTGTTGTTTGTAAACATGATCCATCTCTGTGAACATATTGACTATACTTCAATGAATGTTTTTTACGTGTACCCGTTTGATTTCTTTGCCGACCACAAGCATGTAGGTTAGATATGAGATCGTTGCTTAGTTTAAGAAGTTTTGGTGTTGCTAAAGTTTGCAAACAGCGTAATTGTGATACTATTTATGTTTTTCTGGTGATCATGGTGACAGTCTTATCATAGAGATGGGCAACTCTAGTTCTAGGAATGCATTTAGTTTAATCAGTGTGTTCGCTGGGGCAGGGGAAAAAGTGTGACACTAATCAGGCCCCCGAGTGGCTGGAGTACCACAATGAGGATTACCAGATCGAGATGCAATCAACACACTAGGTGCAAGATCCAGCATGATCTTATACAGGGCTCTCCTGGATAGTTATTGTCTTGTAGGTTTTCTGCAACCCTAATCTAGTTCTCATAACTAGGTGGTTAATAAGCTACGGGAGGATAACTCTCCAGGAGATCTCAACCTTCACCTAGTCCCACCACCCTTTTTTTTGTAACTTCTCTACTATAGCCATCTTTGTTGAGATGGACTTAGAGGGATGTAAACACAGACAGCTTGCAGCTGCCACATTTAACAATGTGTGATTCATTCACTTTTACATCATCATTTAAAATAAAGTGAATAATCTTTGTTTCATGTTCTTGTTTGTTTGTGCTAAGGAGGTCCAGTAGGTTAATATGAATAGTACTGATGACTGTATTACAATCATGTTGGTAAGGTTGACTTGTTATGTTTTTTATGTTTAGGTATTGTAATACTTTCTGTAACTGGTGTCATCACCTGCTGCTTGTATTTCAATAGCTACGTTGTTTATGAATTACACAATTGTCAGAAAGTCAGGATAAATCAGGCTAAGATGCTGTAACATCAGTCAACAGCCATCTTAGTGCAGAACAACATTGCATGGACACAACTATTATTTGGGGTGAGACTCAAAATAATATTGTAGATATGGGCAAAGAGTAGCTAATACCGACAATCAAGGTAAAAATAGACATAGCTGTGACGTTCTACTTCTGTTTGATGAAACTGTCGCGGCATTATGCTATTGTACAGCATTGGTTTGAATAGCTAACGTAGCTAGCTACGGTGGAGAGGTCAATTTGATGCAACAAAATTAAAGTTTGTAGCCGATCTGAGCTAATGCCTGTTAGTTAATCTGCTTTGAATATAATTGTGAATATGATAAATGAACAAAATGAGTATGTTGAGGGTCAATGTTGTCAAGGTAAAAATAGTTAGCTAGCCAGCTAGCCGACTTGTTCTATAGTTGGGCTGCTCGGATGAGATGTGAACCCCGGGCTGTATTTCATTAGTGGAAATACAGCCCGGGGTTCACAGGACAGGTTAGGAGAACATAAGCAGCATGTTAGGATAATTAATGTGGCAGGTTAGCATAATTAGGTTAAGGTTAGGAAAAGCGTTAGCTAAAATGCTACAATTGTCCCAGACATGACTCAAACATATCTAGCTACAACCAGGCCTGCCCTGAGAACAGTTTTGGTTTCCACTATTGCAATGATGCAAACCCGGGTGCCTGGCTAATGTTACAATGTCAACTAACAAAACAGAAACAATTTCAATAAAGGCTATCTGGCTAGAATTCATTTTTGAATATGGCTTAGATATGTCTGAGAACAAAAATACAGTGCCTTGCAAAAGTATGCATCCCCCTTCGCATTTTTCCTATTTTGATGCATTACAACCTGCAATTTAAATTGATTTTTATTTCGATTTCATGTAATGGACATACACAAAATAGTCCAAATTGGTGAAGTGAAATTTAAAAAATAACTTGCTTAAAGAAATTCTAAAAAATAAATTACGGAAAAGTGGCGCGTGCATATGTATTCACCCCTTTACTATGAAGCCCCTAAATAAGATCTGGTGCAACCAATTACCTTCAGTCACATAATTAGTTAAATAAAGTCCACCTGTGTGCAATCTAAGTGTCACATGATCTGTCACCTGTTCTAAAAGGCCCCAGAGTCTGCAACACCACTAAGCAAGGGGCACCACCAAGCAAGCGGCACTATGAAGACCAACGAGCTCTTCAAACAGGTCAGGGACAAAGTTGTGGAGAAGTACAGATCAGGGTTGGGTTATAGAAAAATATCCGAAACTTTGAACATCCCACGGAGCACCATTAAATCCATTATAAAAAAATTGAAAGAATATGGCACCACAACAAACCTGCCAATTGAGGGCCGCCCACCAAAACTCACGGACCAGGCAAGGAGGGCATAAATCAGAAAGGCAACAAAGAGACCAAAGATAACCCTGAAGGAGCTGCAAAGCTCCACAGCGGAGATTGGAGTATCTGACCATAGGACCACTTTAAGCCGTACACATAACCAAACACGTTTGGTGTTCGCCAGAAGGCATGTGGGAGACTCCCCAAACTCTGGTCAGATGAGACTAAAATTGAGCTTTTTGGCCATCAAGAAAAACGCTATGTCTGGCGCAAACCCAACACCACTCATCCCCCCGGGAACACCATCCCCACAGTGAAGCATGGTGGTGGCAGCATCATGCTGTGGGGATGTTTTTCCTCGGCAGGGACTGGGAAACTGGTCAGAATTGAAGGAATGATGGGTGGCGCTAAATACAGGGAAATTCTTGAGGGAAACCTGTTTCAGTCTTCCAGAGATTTGAGACTGGGACGGAGGTTCACCTTCCAGCAGGACAATGACCCTAAGCATACTGCTAAAGCAACACTTGAGTGGTTTAAGGGGAAACATTTCAATGTTTTGGAATGGCCTAGTCAAAGCCCAGACCTCAATCCAATTGAGAATCTGTGGTATGACTTAAAGACTGCTGTACACCAGCGGAACCCATCCAACTTGAAGGAGCTGGAGCAGTTTTTCCTTGAAGAATGGGCAAAAATCCCAGTGGCTAGATCTGCCAAGCTTATAGAGACATACCCCAAGAGACTTGCAGCTGTAATTGCTGCAAAAGGTGGCTCTACAAAGTATTGATTTTGGGGGGGGTGAATAGTTATGCACGCTCAAGTTTTCTGTTTCTTTGTCTTATTTCTTGTTTGTTTCACAATAAAACATATTTTGCATATTCAAAGTGGTAGGCATGTTGTGTAAATCAAATGATACAACCCCCCCAAAAATCAATTTCAATTCCAGGTTGTAAGGCAACAAAATAGGAAAAATGCCAAGGGGGATGAATACTTTCGCAAGCCACTGTAACTGATCATATGCACAAAAACACACACACACCACACACACACACACACACACACACATAGGCACTCACACGCAAGCACACACACACCTTTAATCGTTCCGTTGTTTCAGTAGGAGGAAGTGTTGTCATGAGGCTGTGGGCTGTATGCCAAGACTGAAACTGAGGGTAGAGCTTGCAGAGATGGCCTGTCATGCTATACCACTCATTAAAATGGATGACATACAAACATATACTGTACACATGGCACGCACTCTGTGTCCGTTCTGGCACTGGGAGATACACACACACACACACAGTGGTGTAAAGTACTTAATTTAAAATACTTTTGGGTGTCAGGGAAAATGTAGTTTTTTTGGGTATTTGTACTTTACTTTACTATTTTTGGGTATCTGTACTTTACTTTACTATTTATATTTTTGACAACTTTTACTTTTACTTCACTACATTCCTAAAGAAAATGATGTACTTTTTACTCCATACATTTTCCCTGACACCCAAAAGTATTTGTTACATTTTGAATGCTTAGCAGGACAGGATAATTGTCTAATTCACACACCTATCAAGAGAACATCCATGGTCATCCCTACTGCCTCTGATCTGGTGGACTCACTAAACACATGCTTCGTTTGTAAATTATGTCTGAGTGTAAATGATGGCTATCTGTAAAAAAAATTTAAACTAGAAAATGTGGCCGTCTGCTTTGCTTAATATAAGGAATTTTAAATGATTTATACTTGTACTTTTACTTTTGTATATTTTAGCAATTACATTTACTTTTTATACTTAAGTATATTTAAAACCAAATACTTTTAGACTTTTACTTAAGTAGTATTTTACTGGGTGACTTTCACTTTTACTTGAGTCATTTTCTATTAAGGTATCATTACCTTATGACAATTGGGTACTTTTTCCACCAGCACACATGTACAGTTGAAGTCGGAAGTTTACATACACCTTAGCCAAATACATTTATACTCAGTTTTTTACAATTCCTGACATTTAATCCTAGTAAAAATTCCCTGTCTTAGGTCAGTTAGGATCATCACTTTATTTTAAGAATGTGAAATGTCAGAATAATAGTAGAGAGAATTATTTATTTCAGCTTTTATTTCTTTCATCACATTCCCAGTGGGTCAGAAGTTTACATACACTCAATTAATATTTGGTAGCATTGCCATTAAATTGTTTAATAAGTTGGGTGAATTTTGGCCCATTCCTCCTGACAGAGCTGGTCAGGTTTGTAGGCCTCCTTGCTCGCACACGCTTTTTCAGTTCTGCCCACACATTTTCTATAGGATTGAGGTCAAGGGTTGAGGTCAAGGCTTTGTGATGGCCACTCCAATACCTTGACTTTGTTGTCCTTAAGCCATTTTGCCACAACTTTGGAAGTATGTGGGGCGGCAGGTAGCTTAGTGGTTGTGCCAGTAACCGAAAGGTTGCTGGTTCTAATCCTCGAGCCGACTAGGTGAAAAATCTGTCGGTGTGCCCTTGAGCAAGGCACTTAACCCTAATTGCTCCTGTAAGATGCTCTGGATAAGACTAAAATGTAAATGTATGCTTGGGGTCATTGTCCATTTGGAAGAGCCATTTGTGACAAAGCTTTAACTTCCTGACTGATGTCTTGAGATGTTCCTCCAAACATAACGATGGTCATTACGGCCAAACAGTTCTGTTTTTGTTTCATCAGACCAGAGGACATTTCTCCAAAAAGTACAATCTTTGTCCCCATGTGAAGTTGCAAACCGTAGTCTGGCTTTTTTATGGCGGTTTTGGAGCAGTGGCTTCTTCCTTGCTGAGCAGCTTTCAGGTTATGTCGATATAGGACTCGTTTTACTGTGGATATAGATACTTTTGTACCTGTTTCCTCCAGCATCTTCACAAGGTCCTTTGCTGTTGTTCTGGGATTGATTTGCACTTTTCGCACCAAAGTATGTTCATCTCTAGGAGACAGAACGCGTCTCCTTCCTGAGCGGTATGACGGCTGCGTGGTCCCATGGTGTTTATACTTGCATACTATTGTTTGTACAGATGAACGTGGTACCTTCAGGCGTTTGGAAATTGCTCCCAAGGATGAACCAGACTTTTGGAGGTCTACAAAATGTTTTCTGAGGTCTTGGCTGATTTCTTTTGATTTTCCCATGATGTCAAGCAGAGGCACTGAGTTTGAAGGTAGGCCTTGAAATACATCCACAGGTACACGTCCAATTGAGTCAAATGATGTCAATTAACCTATCAGAAGCTTCTAAAGCCATGACATAATTTTCTGGAATTTTCCATGCTGTTTAAAGGCGCGGTCAGCTTAGTGTATGTAAACTTCTGACCCACTGGAATTGTGATACAGTGAATTATAAGTGAAATAATCTGTCTGTAAACAATTGTTGGAAAAATTACTTGTGTCATGCACAAAACTATAGTTATTTAACAAGAAATGTATGGAGTGGTTGAAAAAATGAGTTTTAATGACTCCAACCTAAGTCTTTGTAAACTTCCGACTTCAACTGTATATGAAGGCATGCAGGCATGCATGGGCACACACACATGGATGAAGGCAGGCAAACAGGCAGGAACGCACACACACACACACACACACACACACACACACACACACACACACACACACACGCATAACTGAGAAGCCAGCTATCAAAAGTTGCCAGAGGTGGAATGGCCTGCCTCAGATCACAGATTGATTTGCCCATAGTATAATTTTCAGTTGAAGCTAAGTGTAACAATTGAACCATAGTGCAATGCCCGGCAGTGATGAGCCCATTGTACGGGAATACACACTCTTGCATCAGAGAGGCATGGTCTTTCCTCTATTGACACATTTAGACAAAAACATGGCTATTGTGCAAATGTTTGAACTATACAAATGGGATATTACTGACAGGGACTGATAAGATCTTGCATTGACTTACTGAACTGAACACAAATAACATAAATACAAATGGTCAACGTTTTTCAGCCAAAACAACAGTTCATTATAGGTTAGTGGTGAAATGTAAAACATCTCTGATGCAACACACACACACACACACACACACACACACACACACACACACACACACACACACACACACACACACACACACACACACACACACACACACACACACACACACACACACACACACACACACACACACACACACACACACACACACACACACACACACACACACACACACACACACACACACACACACACACACACACACACACACACACACACCCTATTTGGCGCTGGCTAGCACTGATCTGATCTGGAGTAGACAGACACACTACGGGTCCCACAGGGTGGTCATGGTAGCAGGAGCCAAAATAAAGCAGCCGTTGTGACAGCAGCAGTCCCGTAAGCAGCCTCCAATGTAGAGAGACATTTACATACACACACACACACACACACACACTCTTTTCGAGTCCAGAGCCTGCTGGAATAGACACAAAATGAGGCGAGTGCTCGTGGAGAAAGGAGGAGGTGGAGGAGTGTGTATCCTGAACTGACCCTTTCTATTTATGGTGGTCCAGAGTGGACATATTTAGCGGCAGCTGCGCCGCTGGCACCCACCCATACACCCACTGCTGTGCCCAGCTCCCTACCCAGCCTGCCTGACGCTTTCACTCTACCCAGCTCAGGAATGAACATTAGCTCCCTCGTTATAGCCCTCGCACTTCCCTTCATCTGGTCTCTGCCAGAGTGGAATAATTTTGCGTGTATCCTGCTGTACATAGAGCCCCATGGAGATACTGTAGCCTCTTCTGTTCTGCCTCATAGAATGATAATAATCTAAAAACAACATTTGAATGTTTTAACCACAGAATTAGAATAGAATTGATAGACATCTAAATTCTAATTCTAGTGTTCTAACGCCCTGCTGAGTGATACAGAGTCCAATCCAGGCCTGACAGGAGAGACAATAGGATGGGATCTTCAGTCCACAAACCAATGGTGTATATTTAACTCTGAAAGTGTCAAATGTACAATCTTTTCAGCGAACATTTGAGTCACACTGTACTTAAGTTAAACACTTTTGAAACTGTAAAAGATTTAACTATGTTGCAGTGTTCCCCATTTAACTCTTAAAGTGTTGAAAGGAACTGGATTGTGGTTGTTGCATAGCTTGTAGAGTAATACACAACACCTCCAGTGTAAAACAACACAAACTCTGGTTAACACCAACACTGCTTTTTTTTTACCACTGAGTGTTAATTTCACTCTTACAGAGTAGATTTAACTCCTGAATCAACACTATAAATGTTACACTGAAAAATCAACACTGGCCAATTTGCTGTGCACACAATTGTTTTGAAATAGAGAAAGTGATTCAAAGAGTCTTGATGACTGTTTATGTTTC
The DNA here is from genome assembly GCF_964263955.1 of Coregonus lavaretus. Classification (NCBI taxonomy): domain Eukaryota; kingdom Metazoa; phylum Chordata; class Actinopteri; order Salmoniformes; family Salmonidae; genus Coregonus; species Coregonus lavaretus. Next base: position 31,821,504 of record NC_139992.1, on the reverse strand, counting down.
CTTACCGACTTCCCTCGTTCAGCTGTCAAGGGAATTCAGCCCCTTCTGGCTGGATATAAACTATAAACAACAACATGTGACTTAGGACCATACAATTTCCCAATAGGCAATTACAACCAATAAACTGGTTCTACATTGTAAAAGGCAATTTCCACTTCCATTGTTACATTGGTCTTAATCAGACTTAATGATTATTAATTATATTTTAACACCATGCATACATTGAGCAATCATTTTCTCTTATTCAACATTCTGACTGCAAAGCGTGGAGGCAGGCCACATAGCCTATTTCTATTAACACTGAGGCGCGCACGCTCCTATTACACACAACAAAAAGGACAGACACATAGGACACAGACACACGGAACTTCGAACTCCGACATAACCGGGAAAAAGGAAATAAGGAAACCATACATTGATTTAAATAAACAGAACTTCTACCTTATGAGTCTTGCAATCATTCATGTGCACTATAAACATTGTGCCCACTCAGAGCAAGGTAAGAAATGGTTGGACATAAAATGAAAATGTATCGTAGGCTTATCAACCATGAAACAAAAATGTCTATGTGTTGCATGAATGATGAAATGCTGGCATTTATTGTAGTATTAGATGGAATATACAGTATACTGAACAAAAATATAAACGCAACACGTAAAGTGTTGGTCCCTTGTTTCATGAGCTGAAATAAAAGATCCCAGAAATGTTCCATATGCACAAAAAGCTTATTTCTCTCCAATTGTGTGGACAAATTTGTTTACATCCCTGTTAGTGAGCATTTCTCCTTTGCCAAGATAATCCATCCACCTGACATGTGTGACATATCAAGAAGCTGATTAAACAGCATGATCACTATACAGGTGCACCTTGTGCTGGAGACAATAAAAGGCCACTCTACAATGTGCAGTTTTGTCACACAACACAATGCCACAGATGTCTTATGTTTTGAGGGAGCGTGCAATTGGCAAGCTGACTGCAGGAATGTCCACCAGAGCTGTTGCCGGAAAATGTAATGTTCATTTCTGTACCATAAGCTGCCTCCAACATTGTTTTAGAGAATTTGGCAGTACGTCCAACCAGCCTCACAATCGCAGACCTCGTGTAACCATGCCAGCCCAGGACCTCCACATCTGGCTTCCTCATCTGCGGGACTGTCTGAGACCAACCACCCAGACAGCTGATGAAATTGAGGACTATTTCTTACTGTAATAAAGCCCTTTTGTGGGGAATAAATTACTCTGATTGGCTTGGCCTGGCTTTCAAGTGGGTGGGCCTATCTCCCAGGCCCACCCACAGCTGCACCCCTGCCCAGTCATGTGAAATCCATAGATTAGGGCCTAATTAATTGATTTCAATTGACTGATTTCCTTATATGAACTGTAACTCAGTAAAATTGTTGAAATTGTTGCTTGTTGCGTTTATATATTTTTTTCAGTATAGATTTACCACATAGGGCCTGTGCATTTAAACATGCGAAAGCAACAGCAAACATTTCAACAAGAGAAAAAAAAGCACCCTCCACTCCTATGGTGCGTCTTCACCACAGTAATAATTCATTATAACAACAAATTCCAATTGCAAGCTTCATCAGTAAATTATCAATTTCAAGCAATTGTTACATACCAAAAGACCAGTAGGCATATGCTAGTAATTGTTACCCCATTGCTGGTGAGCTTGCAAAGTGAACAGTTAATATTCTTGATCATCAAACAATTTTTGGAGCTGAATATGTATTTATTATGGCAATCCTTTCTCCCTACAATTTGACGTTTGCGCTGCACTCGATCCTATAGCTGTACAGCAAATCAGCAATCTGTTCGCTAGCTCACCCAACCTGTGTTGATTGACAGTTTGCTGGTCCAATCAGAGTGCAGAGTGTGCGTTTCACTAGCCAATCTGTTACAGCTTTTTTTTGCAAGGGCGATGCTGCGGCTACTGTCTCTGGCTGCGTGTAGAGTAATCCATGTAAACTCTGTGCCACAAAGTGAGTGAAAAATCATTACAAAACCTGGCTAGATCATTTAAAGTCATCAGTCTCAAGTCAAAGTCGAGTCCGAGTCTTGAGGCTCCAAGTCCAAGTCGAGTCTCAAGTCATCAAATTTGTAACTCAAGTCAGAATCGAGTCCACTTCTTGTGACTCCAGTCCACAACTCAAGGCCATGTCATGTGACTGCAGTCAACTGTGTGTGAAAACCATGTCAAACATTTTGTCTGTCGAGTGGGAGACCACAGAGAGCTGTCACACATCCACACTCACACACCGTCTAAGGAAAAGCATACTATCTACCACCACAGTGTGAAGAAGTATGATTATTTATACTTTTAAAAAAAGCTGACTTAACCAATTGCTTAATCAGTGTTATTCAGTGAGTTGAGTGGACTTCACAATAGTTTATCTTCTCAACCCTGGAAGTCATTCTCAATGCAGGTTGTGGTTGATTAACCCTTTGACGCGTACGAACACACGGGTGTGATCATTGGTCCCTGCAGCGTATGCTAGTTATGATTGACACAACAGTCAGCGTTTGAGCTGGCCACACAGTTTTTTCACAGAATCATTTTACACAAACACAGTCTTTATAACGTTATGTCCTCAATGTGAGTAGTTTATTTTTGGATGCAATGTTCAGACATTCACAGAAGTAGCAACAGCATTACAGAATTGTCATCCAAATCGGAAAGTGTAGGCTGCATTAGTCCTAGCGCTAACGCTCAGCTAATAGAAACCAAAATATTAATTAACAAATAGCAATTACTATTTACAATTCATCACATCACGGGTGAGCTCACCAGTGATCAAAATAATTGAGTAAAACACTCTCTAAAAGTACTAGGTACGGTTTGTGCGTGCCGCCATGTTTGTTTTTCTGCATCAACCAAAGAAAAGAGGAGGTGACAAGATGAGTTGGGTCTGTTTGCAGTATGCATGTTGAAAGCGAAGGGGGTGTGTCGTCTACCATCATTCGCTTCCCATCATTCAGGCTCTGCTGTAGCCGGCCGCAACCGGGAGACCAATGGGGCAGCGCACAATTGGCCCAGCGTCGTCCAGGGTAGGGGAGGGAATGGCCGGCAGGGAGGTAGCTCAGTTGGTAGAGCATGGCGTTTGCAACGCCAGGGTTGTGGGTTCGATTCCCACGGGGGGCCAGTATGAAAAAAAATAAAAAAATGAATAATGTATGCACTAACTGTAAGTCGCTCTGGATAAGAGCGTCTGCTAAATGACGTAAATGTAAATGTAATTCACTTCTGGAAGTTTACTCGAAAGACGAGTGCACCATCCCTTCAACTCATTTTGCTATAACATCTTTGGTCTGACAGATGTTTACGTGACACCCAGAATGCATTGAATGATGTCAACAAACATGGCTCCACACAAAGCTGGCAAATAGCTTAGCATTAGCTCATCATAATGAGTACAACCTTCAAAAAATTATTTTATACACATCATACCTGTATGTGTCCATTACAATCTATATAAGAATTGGAATGCATGATTTGTCACCAGTACTTGAAAACATGAACAAAACAGTAAATAAAGAAATGATTACCACACAAACCATTTTCTGATAGTGATTTATTGATACAGTACAAGTGGCCTGTGCCGGCGTTATGATAATGTTACTGATGATTTGTCACCACAGATAGTTTGTTTACGTTTCTACCGTTGTGGCTAGATGGAGTAGCTAGGCTTACAACAGCTCCGTCTAGTGGTTGCGTCAGGGACAACAGTTGTTGACAACTATAGCATTGTAGCTTAGCCTAACCCTAACCCTTTTCCTAAACTTAACCTCATTATTTTAACCTCCTATGTTAATTATCCTAACCTGCTCATGTCACAACACAACTGTTTGGCTCAAATGCATTAAGAAGGAAAGAAATTCCACAAATTGACATTAAACAAGGCACACCTGTTAATTGAAATGCATTCCAGGTGACTACCTCATGAAGCTGGTTGAGAGAATGCCAAGAGTGTGCAAAGCTGTCATCAAGGCAAAGGGTGGATACTTTGAAGAATCTAAAATCTAAAACCTATTTTGATTTGATTAACACTTTTGTGGTTACTACATGATTCCATATGTGTTATTTCATAGTTTTGATGTCTTCACTATTATTCTACAATGTAGAAAATAGTAAAAATAAAGAAAAACCCTTGAATGAGTAGGTGTGTCCAAACTTTTGACTGGTATTGTATGTAGCTAGTGTGCTAGGCTTTATCATTAGTGATGTCTTTCAAAAGAAGACAACTCACAAATGCGGAAATTCTAGAGATTTTTATCAACTCTGACAATGATTCTGAGTATGACAGTGAGGAATCAGATTTTGAAAGTGGGGAGCTTCACCCTAACCTTGTGGCCATTGAGGACCCTAAATCTGAGGATTCCTTGCCCACCGACGAAGTCCCAGGTCCATCTGAAGATGCTGGCGGTGATGGAGGCATACCAACAGTGGGTGAAGTACAGGAGGTCTGCGGTAGCTGGAAGGCCTCCAGTCCTCCTAGACCTGCTGTTGACTTTGATGAGTCCAAGTCTGGAGTACAAAGCCCCTTGCCATCTCCCTCTGAGGCAGAGTGCTTCAAGCTGTTGAAGGCAATGAGGGCGCCAGCCGGAGAATGCGCCATGGGGGAAACGTTCAGGCAGGTTCTGTTCTGACTGGAGATGTGCAGATGTCTGCATACTTGACCTGAGAAAACACTGATGGAGTGCTTGGGCTCTCATCGCAGAGAGAAGTTTGTCCGGCTCATCTAGCTAATGTTTTTATCTGGCCTGCTCAGCTTGGAACAGACAGGCCGTGTGACTCCTGCTTCTTCTTGCTTCTGTCCGGTTCCTTCCCACTCCACTGCCCTTTCGTCCTAATTAACGCAACCTTGAAGTGATCTTTGGATCCCATTTAAACTTTCACGTGGCTGGCGAGGTGTGGAAAACACTCCCTCTCTCGCGCTCTCTCTCTCTCTGTGTCTCTCTCTCTCTGTCTCACGCTCACGCCCACTCTCTATATCTATCTGCATGCCTATCTGTCTCTCTCGCTCTTCTCTTTCTCTCTCTTTGTGTCTGTCTCTCTCTCTCTCTCTCTCTCTCTCTCTGTCTCTCTCTCTCTCTCTCTGTCTATTAAATTCTAGTTTTAAGTCCACGGTAGTAAGACATATGATACCTTGACGTTTGTATTAATGCTTTCAAGGACACAGCAGCTGTCTCAGTTTCTCTGACTCGTATCTTTGTCGTTGTCTCTCTCTCTCACTCTCTCTCTCGCTCTCGCTCTCTGGAGAGCATGTACCCGTTCAATCGCTGATTGAAGGGTTACACTAATACATTAGTAGGTACTTAGTAATATAATGCATGGTTTACAATATAAATGAGTCCCTAATGATCTTTGGATCCCGTTTACACTTTCACGTGGCTGGCGATGTGTTGAAAACCCTCCCTCTCTCTCTCCCCCTCTCTCTCTCACTCTCACTCTCTGGAGAGCATGTACCTGTTCAATCGCTGATTGAAGGGTTACAGTAATACAGTAATACATTAGTAGGTACTTAGTAATATAATGCATGGTTTAAAATATAAATGAGTCCCTAGAGTGCATTGATCATTCACAGACCACAGGACTCTATGTCCCTGAATACTTACAGCCTTTAACATACATTGTAATGGAAAACTGTAATTTATACAGTACTTTTGGGTATTATCAACAGTAAAATACTCATAAATGTTTTGCTGCAGCATACTGTAAATTATGGTGCATTGTGGGAAAATGTTGTGGGTGGGGAAAGAATTGCTGTATTTCAAATGGTACTTTAATTCCACTCCACAGAACACAGCACCGTACCGTATTTTTGGAGTGCCAAAAACCTTTTGACCACTAGTGGTTGCATGGTATTGTTTCTGGCTCATTAACATATTTAGAGGTGTGCCTTGTAAGCGGCTATGTTTGTTGCACCCATGAATGAGAATGCTGTACCGACTTAACTTATATGTGGTTATAGTGCCCAGTCAATTGCAAGACTTCAACCTGTACTTTTATTTTTTTCATTAGCTGAAGTTGGATTGATTACTTATTGGCTGTTTTAGCATGTATGTAATTTTAGAAAAAGTGAATAATATTACTTTTAATGGTTGAGTATTTTGTTTTGCCCTGTACTCACTGCCAGTTTGGAAGCCTTTGAGAAGTGCAAGTGATATGACGCACAAATATTTATTAATACTTTATGCTGTAATGTGCAAACACTTTACCTAATAACTGACCTTGTCCCCAGGCTTGAATTGCTGGCATATAGAGCCTGGTAACAGTGTGGGACTACTTGGAACTTAGGGGGTGTGGATTTACTGAGTGACATGCTAATCAATTCAAATTCTGAGCGAATCACACTAATATGAGGTGTGGCTCTAAATCGAGGCGGGAGAGGGTCGTCACTAGTTAACACAGCCACAAAGTCATAAACCCTGCCTATTTCTACAATTTATCTTCTTAAATCAGATTTGAGAACTAACCCTAACCTTAACCCTAACAATAACCACACTGCTAACCTTATACGTACCCTAACCTTAAATCAAGACCAAAAAGCACATTTCTGTAGACCATTTTGACTTTGTGGCTGTGGAATCTGACTTTGTGGCTATGGAAGGCTAGTGGAAACTGAGAGGGAGTGAGCCTGTGACACTTGTATTAGATGGGACTTTGAAAAATTGCAAAAATTGCCAATCAAAATAAATGTTCTATCACATTAACCATGTTATTCTGGGGAAGCCCAATTTATCTGGCATATAAAGTTTGTGAAAACTATTTCTAAGATACATACTTTCAGATTTTCTGAACTCACTTCCTTGTTTAAATCAATTTAGCTGCTTGCGCTTTGAAGTCCACAATGTGTGTGTGTGTGTGTGTGTGTGTGTGTGTGTATGGGGGGGGGATTAGGGTTAGGTGATGACTGAGAGAACAGGCAATTAAAACTGGTGGCTGTTTTGTCGCTCCTGCCATAGACTCCTATTGAAGTTCCATTCTAAGGTGAAACTAGACGGTTCAACAGAGAGTCGGCTGGTGGATGAGATTACTTAGCTGCCAACCATCTTGCACCAATCCCTTGAAACAACAGTAAAATACTGTGATATACAAACCCCTCCCCTCAATGAATTTCATTCATCCATTCATTCATTCCGATTACGGTAGCCTTTTTTACAGTATAATACAGTCAATTTTACAGTATTGTACTGTGTGTCATCATACAGTACTTGCTTTGATACCGTATTTATATTACAGTAGCTGTACTGTAATATGAAATACAGAATTATACTTGCCACTGAACTGCCTGTAAATTACTGTCAAATTCATGGCAACCCCTTTACAGTGCATTCTGACACTGTATTGAATGCTAACATTACTATCTTCTTTATAGTCACTAAGAATTAACTATAAAAAGCTCTACAGTCCCCCTCATAATCCTTAAAAGTCTTCTGTCTTTCTAGTTTGTTTACATTCGCAAGCTCTGGTAAAATAGTACACATTGTCCACTATGCCTTTGGTCTTCTGTCTTGAACATATTCCACTTACTGTATCAATCACTGCATTGAATACTAACATTATTACTATTTAGTTTGTTTACAGTCATCCAAAAGTCATTGATGCTCTGATATAATGGACACCATGTCCAAAATTCCCTATATTCCTCATACAACCATTCCATAACAGTCTTCTGTCTTTAACATACTGTAGTTAAGATTCTGGCATTGAATATTAACTTTACACAGCAAATTCTTCAGAAAACAACAAAATGAACACTGAGGGTGTTAAATCAACACTGAAAGTGTTGAGTCTGGGGACCCTTATAGACACCGGAACAGTGTTAAATTAATGCCTTATTCAAATATTTCCCAGAGTGCCTTGCCTTCCGAGTAAATTGTAGAGTTTCCACCCATGACTGTATTTATAGTAACAGAGACATGGTTGTTGTATTCATCCATTTCCAGTCCTATGGACTTCACCAAGTAAGATCCTAAGTGAATATATTATCATTAAAAAAAAAGATTTATTTAAAGGTCCTGAACAGTCATTCTGATTCCAATGTAAAATAGCCTTTTGAGAGACTAAAATATCACCCATAAAAAAATTGGGTGTATAGAAATCCTCGAAATGTGAGAAAAAGTCATTTTTCCTTTCATGGATAACTGCCAGGAAGTTTGAAAAGACAGGATGTGTGGGCAGGGAGCTTATAATCATGAGCTCGCCTTGACTGACAGCTCTTTGAAAGGCCTATGTCAAGAAACTTGTATGCAGTGTTGCAGTAAAATAATCTCAAGCAAATTTCGTTATACACAAAGCAACGCAAACAACATTGAAATTGCATCAATTACGTCAACATTTTTCATACATCTCCCATTTGGCATGTCTCTTGTGATGCTCTTTCCATGACATAGACTGACCAGGTGAATCCAGGTGAAAGCTATGATCCCTTATTGATGTCATCTGTTAAATCCACTTCAATCAGTGTAGATGAAGGGGAGGAAACAGGTTAAATAAGGATGTTTAAGCCTTGAGACATGGATTGTGTATGTGTAGCATTCAGAGGGTGAATGGGCAAGACAAAATTTTTCAGTGCCTTTGAACGGGGTATGGTAGTAGGTGCCAGGCGTATCACTTTGAGTGTGTCAAGAACTGCATCGCTGCTAGGTTTTTCACGCTCAACAGTTTCCCGTGTGTGTCAAGAATGGTCCGCCACCCAAAGGACATCCAGCCAACGTCAGGCCAGTGGTCGAAAACAGGTCATTGATGAAAGAGGACAAAGGAGGCTGACTCAAATTGTGCAGAGCAACAGACGGGCTACAGTTAGTCAACTGACAGTCCAGTACAACAGTGGTGCCCAAAGACCCATAAAAGAATGCACAACTCGTCGTACCTTGACACGAATGGGGTATGGCAGCCGACGACTTTACAGAGTTCCACTTCTTTCAGAAATAAAACTAAAAACTGCGGTTGCAGTGGGCTAAGGACTGAAAACACTGGACACTGGAGAATTGGAAAAACATTGCCTGGTCTGATGAATCCCGGTTCCTGCTGTTTCACGCTGATGGGAAGATTAGGGTATGGAGAAAATCACATGAGTACATGCATCCATCATGCCACATGTCAACATTGCAGGTGGTGTGATGTGTGTTTTCATGGCAAACATTGGGCCCCTTGATAAAAGTGGAGCAACGTTTGAATGCCACAAGAGATCTGAACATCATTGCCAATCAAATGCATCCCTTCATGGCAGCAGTGTATCCATCTGCGAGTTGATTTTTTCAGCAGGATAATGCCCCATGTCATAAGGCTAGGATTGTCCAGGAATGGTTCCACGAACATGACAGTGAATTCAGCTTACTGCATTGGCCCACCCAGTCACCAGATCTCAATCCAATTGAGCATCTGTGGGAGATGAGATGGAATGAGCTATTGGAGTAGAGATCCACTACCAGCCAATTTGACACAACTATGGGAAGCATTGGAGTCAACATGGTCCAGCATCCTGTGAAACGCTTTCGACACCTTGTAGAGTCCATGCCCTGACGAATTGAGGCTGTTCTGAGGACAAAAGGGGGTGCAACTCAATATTAGGAAGGTGTTCCTAATGTTTTGTACACTCAGTCCGTGTAGTCTTCTCAGAGGAGTTAGGGGAGGACCTTCCTTCTCAGTGAATTTCATAAAAATAAAAATAGTGAAATATTAAAAAAGTTATATTTTTTAGATAAAACTATAATAAATATACTCACGTCACCAAATAATTGATTGAAATACACTGTTTTGCAATGAAGGTCTGCAGTAGCCTTTTTTTATTTTATTTTATTTCACCTTTATTTAACCAGGTAAGCCAGTTGAGAACAAGTTCTCATTTACAACTGCGACCTGGCCAAGATAAAGCAAAGCAGTGCGATAAAAAAAAAAACACAGAGTTACATATGGGGTAAAAAAAACATAAAGTCAAAAAAATACAACAGAAAATATATATACAGTGTGTGCAAATGTAGCAAGTTATGGAGGTAAGGCAATAAATAGGCTATAGTGAAAAATAATTACAATTAGTATTAACACTGGAACGCTAGATGTGCAAGAGTTTATGTGCAAATAGAGATACTGGGGTGCAAAAGAGCAAAATACATAACAATATAGGGATGAGGTAGTTGGGTGGGCTAATTTCAGATGGGCTGTGTACAGGTGCAGTGATCGGTAAGGTGCTCTGACAACTGATGCTTAAAGTTATTGAGGGAGATAAGAGTCTCCAGCTTCAGAGATTTTTGCAATTCGTTCCAGTCATTGGCAGCAGAGAACTGGAAGGAATGGCGGCCAAAGGAGGTGTTGGCTTTGGGAATGACCAGTGAGATATACCTGCTGGAGCGCAGACTACGGGTGGGTGCTGCTATGGTGACCAATGAGCTAAGATAAGGCGGGGACTTGCCTAGCAATGATTTATAGATGGCCTGGAGCCAGTGGGTTTGACGATGAACATGTAGTGAGGACCAGCCAACAAGAGCGTACAGGTCACAGTGGTGGGTAGTGTATGGGGCTTTGGAGACAAAACGGATGGCACTGTGATAGACTACATTCAATTTGCTGTGTAGAGTGTTGGAGGCTATTTTGTAAATGACATCGCCAAAGTCAAGGATCGGTAGGATAGTCAGTTTTACGAGGGCATGTTTGGCAGCATGAGTGAAGGAGGCTTTGTTGCGAAATAGGAAGCCGATTCTAGATTTAACTTTGGATTGGAGATTCTTAATGTGAGTCTGGAAGGAGAGTTTACAGTCTAACCAGACACCTAGGTATTTGTAGTTGTCCACATACTCTAGGTCAGACCCGTCGAGAGTGGTGATTCTAGTCGGGTGGGCGGATGCCAGCAGCGTTCGATTGAAGAGCATGCATTTAGTTTTACTAGTGTTTAAGAGCAGTTGGAGGCTACTGAAGGAGTGTTGTATGGCATTGAAGCTCGTTTGGAGGTTTGTTAACACAGTGTCCAATGAAGGGCCAGATGTATACAAAATGGTGTCGTCTGCGTAGAGGTGGATCTGAGAGTCACCAGCAGCAAGAGCGACATCATGGATATACACGGACAAAAGAGTCGGCACAAGAATTGAACCCTGTGGCACCCCCATAGAGACTGCCATAGGTCCAGACAACAGGCCCTCCGATTTGACACATTGAACTCTATCTGAGAAGTAGTTGGTGAACCAGGCGAGGCAGTCATTTGAGAAACCAAGGCCATTTAGTCTGCCAATAAGAATGCAGTGGTTGACAGAGTCGAAAGCCTTGGCCAGGTCGATGAAGATGGCTGCACAGTACTGTCTATTATCGATCGCGGTTATAATATCGTTTAGGACCTTGAGCGTGGCTGAAGTGCACCCATGACCAGCTCGGAAACCGGATTGCATAGCGGAGAAGGTACGGTGGGATTCGAAATGGTCGGTGATCTGTTTGTTAACTTGGCTTTCAAATACTTTCGAAAGGCAGGGCAGGATGGATATAGGTCTGTAACAGTTTGGATCTAGAGTGTCACCCCCTTTGAAGAGGGGGATGACCGCGGCAGCTTTCCAATCTCTGGGGATCTCAGACGTTACGAAAGAGAGGTTCAACAGGCTAGTAATAGGGGTTGCGACAATTCCGGTGGCTAGTTTTAGAAAGAAAGGGTCCAGATTGTCTAGCCCAGCTGATTTGTAGGGGTCCAGATTTTGCAGCTCTTTCAGAACATCAGCTGTCTGAATTTGTGTGAAGGAGAAGCGGGGGGGGTGGGGGCATGGGCAAGTTGCAGCGGAGGGTGCAGAGTTGGTGGCCGGGGTAGTGGTAGCCAGGTGGAAAGCATGGCCAGCCATAGCAAAATGCTTGTTGAAATTCTCGATTATTGTAGATTTATCGGTGGTGATAGTGTTTGCTAGCCTCAGTGCAGTGGGCAGCTGGGAGGAAGTGCTCTTATTCTCCATGGACTTTACAGTGTCCCAAAACTTTTTGGAGTTAGTGCTACAGGATGCAAATTTCTGTTTGAAAAAGTTAGCCTTTGCTTTCCTGACTGCTTGTGTATATTGGTTCCTAACTCCCTGAAAAGTTGCATATCGCGGGGGCTATTTGATGCTAATGCAGTACGCCACAGGATGCTTTTGTGCTGGTCAAGGGCAGTCAAGTCTGAGGAGAACCAGGGGCTATATCTGTTCTTGGTTCTGTATTTTTTGAATGGGGCATGTTTATTTAAGATTGAGAGGAAATTACTTTTAAAGAACAACCAGGCATCCTCTACTGACGGAATGAGATATATATCCATCCAGGATACCTGGGCCAGGTCAATTAGGAAGGCCTGCTCGCTAAAGTGTTTTAGGGAGCGTTTGACAGTGATGAGGGGTGGTCGTTTGACGGCGGACCCGTTACGGACGCAGGCAATAAGGCAGTGATCGCTGAGATCCTGGTTGAAGACAGCGGAGGTGTATTTAGAGGGTAAGTTAGTCAGGATGATATCTATGAGGGTGCCCATGTTTACGGATTTAGGGTTGTACCTGGTAGGTTCGTTGATAATTTGTGTGAGATTGAGGGCATCTAGTTTGGATTGTAGGATGGCCGGGGTGTTAAGCATATCCCAATTTAGGTCACCAAGCAGTACGAACTCTGAGGATAAATGGGGGGCAATCAATTCACATATGGTGTCCAGGGCACAGCTGGGGGCTGAGGGGGGTCTGTAGCAAGCGGCAACAGTGAGAGACTTATTTCTGGAAAGGTGGATTTTTAGAAGTAGAAGCTCAAACTGTTTGGGCACAGACCTGGATAGTATGATAGAGCTCTGCAGGCTATCTCTACAGTAGATTGCAACTCCACTCCCTTTGGCAGTTCTATCTAGACAGAAAATGTTATAGTTGGGGATGGAAATTTCAGAATTTTTGGTGGCCTTCCTAAGCCAGGATTCAGACACTGCTAGAACATCAGGGTTGGCGGAGTGTGCTAACGCAGTGAATAACTCAAACTTAGGAAGTAGACTTCTGATATTTACGTGCAAGAAACCAAGACTTTTGCGATTACAGAAGTCAGCAAATGATAGCGCCTGGGGAGTAGGAGTGATTCTGAGGGCTGCAGGGCCTGGGTTAGCCTCTACATCACCAGAGGAACAGAGGAGGACTAGAATAAGGATACGGCTAACGGCTTTAAGAACTGGTCTTCTAGTGCGTTGGGTACATAGAATAAAGGGGGCAGATTTTCTGAATACCAGTTGTGGGTGACTTTCCCAGATCTTCAAAAAAAAAATGGTTGAAGCATTTTGGATTTCCTGCTTCTATCTACAGGAAAGTGATATGTAATTCCTATTGAAATCCAACCAGAGTTAGGAAAGCCAACAGTTAGAATTGTTATTCACCTGCATTCAGAATGACTAATTGATTGGATTAGTTTAGATCTTGTGATTTTTTTATCTTTGTGTAGCATAATATTAATCAATCAATCAATGTACATGCACAAACATAGAAATTGAAGCAAACAATTCTAAAACACAACCTGCAATAGAGCATGCTGGGAAATATGATAATGATGGGCAAGGTTTTGATTCAAAGTAATGTTCGTAAGTTTCAGGCCCCTACAGTATATTAGGGTAAAACTAGGCCCTCAAAATAAGGCCTTAAGAAAACGGTATTGCATTGTGTCAAATGTATATATATATTTCTGTAATGATAACATATTCACTTAGAATTTCACTTGGAGAAGTCCAGTGGTCAGAAAATTTATGAATGCAACAATGATGTCTCTGTCACTAACAATTACAGTCATGGGTGGTAAGTATAAAATTTACTCGAAAGGCAAGGCACTCTGGGAAATATTTGAATAAGGCTGTACACTAAGCAGTGTGCTAATTTAACACTGTTCCAGTGTCTGTATGGGTCCACAGACTCAACACTTTCAGTGTTGATTTAAAAACTCTCTGTTTTAACACTGGAGAATTTGCTGTGTACTATCTAGTTTGCTTACAGTCACCTATTCATCAGCTCTGGTAAAAAGGGGCACCGTGTACATTATCCATAATGTCTTCTGGTCTCTGTCTATCTGTTAGTGCAATGGACCATCAGGAATCACAGTGGGCCATCGAGGGGAATTCCATAAATATTTTACAACTTATCAATCCTTTCTCAGTCAGCGACCAATGGCAATCCATCCTGATCACAGCATGGCGCTAGGCTGATGGGGCCACCACCAGAGAACTGGCCTCATACAAGCAGGGAGTTGTGCCAATTTCCTCTTAATGAGTTTTCAGATCAGTGTTTTATCTAATGATAAAAAATTATACTCTGAGGCAGAAGAAAGTTAGTAGACTATTTTATAGAGGGGGTATGAGAATCATGAGTAAATGTGGGTGGTGGGTGGGATGTTCTTTTGAGGTTATATGTTTTTTAAAATTAACATTATTGCAAAGTGTCAATAAAAATGTTATTGCAATTTTTTTTTTATGGAGTAAACTATGATAAGAAAATATCACTAGTTCTCTACTCCCCTTAGCAATTTATGAACTGATTTTGTAACAGGGTGGCTGGCCTTCTCACAGAGATCAAACCGTCAGTATGATGAATCACATAAGGAAACCATGAATGACCTTAAGAGAACCTTTAAATGACCTTAACCTCTGAGCTTGCTTTGCTCAGTAGAGTGAACGCATTCCTCCATTTAAACTAAAAGCAGAAGACATAAATATACCAAATGTCAATCCAGGGCTGTAGTAGATTTTTTTCCAACACAACACCATAACATGATTGTTCTGTCAATGACAATGACATACAGTGGCTTGCGAAAGTATTCAGCCCCCTTGGCATTTTTCCTATTTTGTTGCCTTACAACCCAGAATTAAAATTCATTTTTGGGGGGTTTGTATCATTTGTTTTACACAACATGCCTACCACTTTGAATATGCAAAATAATTTTTTTTGTGAAACAAACAAGAAATAAGACAAAAAAACTGAAAACTTGAGCGTGCATAACTATTCACCCCCCAAAAGTCAATACATTGTAGACCCACCTTTTGCAGCAATAACAGCTGCAAGTCTCTTGGGGTATGTCTCTATAAGCTTGGCACATCTAGCCACTGGGATTTTTGCCCATTCTTCAAGGCAAAACTGCTCCAGCTCCTTCAAGTTGGATGGGTTCCGCTGGTGTACAGCAATCTTTAAGTCATACCACAGATTCTCAATTGGATTGAGGTCTGGGCTTTGACTAGACCATTCCAAGACATTTAAATGTTTCCCCTTAAACCACTTGAGTGTTGCTTTAGCAGTATGCTTAGGGTATTGTCCTGCTGGAAGGTGAACCTCCGCCCCAGTCTCAAATCTCTGGAAGACTGAAACAGGTTTCCCTCAAGAATTTCCCTGTATTTGGCGCCATCCATCATTCCTTCAATTCTGACCAGTTTCCCAGTCCCTGCCGATGAAAAACATCGGATGGTGTTCTTGGGGTGATGAGAGGTGTTGGGTTTGCGCTAGACATAGCGTTTTCCTTGATGGCCAAAAAGCTCAATTTTAGTCTCATCTGTCCAGAGTACCTTCTTCCATATGTTTGGGGAGTCTCCCACATGCCTTCTGGCGAACACCAAACGTGTTTGCTTATTTTTTCTTAAAGCAATGGCTTTTTTCTGGCCACTCTTCCGTAAAGCCTAGCTCTGTGGAGTGTATGGCTTAAAGTTGTTCTATGGACAGATACTCCAATCTCCGCTGTGGAGCTTTGCAGCTCCTTCAGGGTTATCTTTGGTCTCTTTGTTGCCTCTCTGATTAATGCCCTCCTTGCCTGGTCTGTGAGTTCTGGTGGCTGGCCCTCAATTGGCAGGTTTGTTGTGGTGCCAAATTCTTTCCGTTATTTAAATGGATTTAATGGTGCTCCGTGGGATGTTCAAAGTTTCTGATATTCTTTTATAACCCAACCCTGAGCTGTACTTCTCCACAACTTTGTCCCTGACCTGTTTGGAGAGCTCCTTGGTCTTCATGGTGCCGCTTGCTTTGTGGTGCCCCTGGCTTAGTGGTGTTGCAGACTTTCAGAACAGGTGTATATATACTGAGATCATGTGACAGATCATGTGACACTTAGATTGCACACAGGTGGACTTTATTTAACTCATTATGTGACTTCTGAAGGTAATTGGTTGCACCAGATCTTATTAAGGGGCTTCATGGCAAAGGGGGTGAATACATATGCACACACCACTTTTCCGTTATTAATTTCTTCGAATTTATTATAACAAGTTTTTTTTTTCATTTCACTTCACCAATTTGGACTATTTTGTGTATGTCCATTACATGAAATCCAAAGAAAAATCCATTTAAATTACAGGTTGTAATGCAACAAAATAGGAAAAACGCCAAGGGGGTTGAATACTTTTGCAAAGCACTGTAGATTACATGTAATGACATGATGCTCAAATTCTCAACTCAAATAGTGCGGAAATTCTGAGCACTTGCAGAATGACTACAGCAAGAAGAACACTGGAGCATTCCATTCTGGTATTCCATCTTGTAGCAGTCAGTCACACGGAAAAGGCAATCCATTTCTTTGATGGCAATATAAATAGGGCTGTCTATAGATGGCATCTGGACCGGTGATTGCAGCCCAGCCTTCCATAAGGTCCTGGGGGAAGGAGGGGGGTAAAGGGGTGAGGAAGGAGGGTGAGGAGTTTGTGTATGCACGTGTGTGTGCACGACTGTGTGTACGTACGACCAAGTATGTATGTGTGTGTGTGTGTGTGTGTGTGTGTGTGTGTGTGTGTGTGTGTGTGTGTGTGTGTATGTGTGTGTGTGTGTGTGTGTGTGTGTGTGTGTGTGTGTGTGTGTGTGTGTGTGTTTGTGTGCGTGCATGTTTGTGTGTGAGTGAGTGCATTTGCACGGGTGTGTGTGTGTTTGTGTGTGAGGTGGAGACCTTCCTGGCTTGTCAGGTCAAAAAGATTGCAGACACTCTCTTGAATGCTGTCCACACCTCCCTCTCACTGTTTGAGCGATGAGGGTCCCATGATGTCGCTAGTGTAAACCAACACTCCTGGTGACCAAATGTTAACTATTACTCCATTATTGAGTTACAAAGCATTATCATTATGGCTGTATGACTTACAGTGTACATGCACGCATGTACACACAAACACACACACAGTGATAATCACCCCATAACACTGTGATACTTAAATAGACTCCAACACTCCATTTGACTCAAAACACATCATAAAAATACAAATTATTTCCATCACTTCACCCACTGACAGATTGACTGGGATACATTTCATATTTCCAGAACTGCTACTATAAACTTGTTGTGCTGCCATCACCTGCCAACACACCCCCATATATTCCTTCTTTAAAAACACAAACACACATTGAAGATGAACTGAGCCATGCCGTTCCATTCATTTTCATGGCAGTGTTTGCTATTGGTAGCTAGCTGCCTGGAGGGCATGCTTATGGGTAATAGCACTCCTAATGACAGTGTCTATACACACACACACACACACGCACGTGCAGTCATACACGCACGCACGCATACACGCGTGCACACACACACACGGACACACACACACGGACAAACACACACAGACACACACACGGCTATGATTACATTCTCCAGAAGCAAGCAGCAGTGGAGTAACAATCAGTAGACTCACCCAGCTTTGCAGTCATTGGAATGACTGAGTCATTAGGGTTCTCATCATGGCCCACTTCCCTGTTTCCAGGCCTACAGCCACAGTACAGCTCCTATTATAGGGTCGTGATTGACAATGTTTTCATTGGAGATTCAGCGCTAAGAAACGATGAGTGAAGCTAGGATTAATGTGTCAGGGTTTATAGAAACTAAAATGTAGGCTGCAGTAGGCTCTGTGGCACAGTGGAGGCTGGTAGGAGGAGCTATAGGAGGTCGGGCTCATTGTAATGTGGTTTCCATACGTTTTATGTGTTTGATACCGTTCAATTTATTCCATTTCAGCCATTACAATGAGCCAGTCCTCCTATAGCTCCTCCCTCCAGCCTCCTCTGCTGTGGAAGAATTGAAACAGAAGCTGTTCATGACATATAAATGTGAGCAACATTTTTATGTTTAAATTATCCAAACACCCGCTCCTTCCAATAACATAAAATGATGTATTTGAAGATAATATATTTGTCTGGTTATCAAAGAGGTGTTATTAGGAAAATATTGTATCCAAAGGTGACCTCTATCATTGGTTAGCTATGGTAAGAGGCGGTAGCCGTACAGTTTCAGCGGGTGTGAGAGCCAGATAAAACGTGCTAAAGGTAACGTCCTCAAAATAGGAATGACCAATATCAATATTCAGACTATGGTGTCACTGCAGAAGAATAAAAAGGAAGGTTCTAAGTAACATCATACCAACGTTTGCAGTATGTTGACCACAGCCCCATATTGCACCTAGCAAAGGACTTCCACCTCCTTTGATCATCATCACACACAGATACACACGACTGGGAGGAGACTAACTGGTCACAAAACACACCAACATTTAATATCTATATTCGTTTCACAGGGAAGTCAACATCTTATCAGCTCATTTTACCTCCTTCTTTTAAAGGCGAACAGTCAAAACTGTTCGCTGCTCTGGCACCCCAATGGTGGAACAAGCTCCCTCACGACGCCAGGACAGCGGAGTCACTCACCACCTTCCGGAGACATTTGAAACCCCACCTCTTTAAGGAATACCTGGGATAGGATAAAGTAATCCTTCTACCCCCCCCCCCCCCCCCCACTGGCTATAGGGTGAATGCACCAATTTGTAAGTCGCTCTGGATAAGAGCGTCTGCTAAATGATGTAAATGTGCCCTTGAGCAAGGCACTTAACCCTAATTGCTCCTGTAAGTCGCTCTGGATAAGAGCGTCTGCTAAATGACTAAAATGTAATGTAAATGTAAAGGTATATTTTTTGCCATTTTATACTTTATTGGATAGAGGAGAGACAGTGGAAAAAATTGATACAGAGTTTTGCTGAAATAGCAATGGGCCAGATTAGAACCCAGCTGCAGCAGTATATGTCACCTAGAGGCAGCAGTTTAGACCCCTAGACCACTGTAGGCCAGTTCTTTACCCTGTGATACAGTAGCCACAAACCCCTCCTTTGGTTGGCAGTTGGAAATGATCCACAATTACTAAAAGTAATTAGTCTCACAAAACAACACTTGATTCAACACTTTTAGTTTTTCAGTTTAAATTCTTATACAAAATTCTTGCCACCAACAGAATGTTATACACTGAGTGTAGAAAATATTAGGAACACCTTCCTAATATTGAGTTGCACAGCCTTTTGCCCTCAGAACAGCCTCAATTCCACAGGGATGCTGGCCATGTTGACTTCAATGATTCCCACAGTTGTGTCAAGTTGTCTGGATGTCCTTTGGGTGGTGGACCATTCTTGCTACACATGAGAAACTGTTGAGCGTGAAAAACACAGCAGCAGTGCAGTTCTTGATACACTCAAAACGGTGCGCTTGGCACCTATTATCATATCAAAGGCAATTCAATATTTTGTCTTGCCCATTCACCATCTGAATTGCACACATACACAATCCATGTCTCAATTGTCTCAAGGCTTAAAAATCATTCTTTAACCTGTCTCCTCCTCTTCATCTACACTGATTGAAGTGGATTTAACAAGTGGGGATCATAAGGGATCATAGCTTTCACCTGGATTCACCTGGTCAGTCTATGTTATGTCATGGAAAGAGCAGGTGTTCCTAATGTTTTGTATACTCAGTGTATATATGGGGCATACAACAATCTCAGCTCTGCAGATTTTGCTGCGAAGAGACAGAATCATTCAATCATTTATTCTGGTATTGCCCCCATGTAGCTTGTAAAGATACAAATAATAATTAATGTCTCACTCGTCCAGACACTGTGTCTATGTCTCTGTCACAAAGCAGCTGTTTCCATGGCAGCCCATACCTAAAAAGACTCCATCTTGTTTTTGTGTCCCAAATGGCACCCTCTTCTTTGTATAGGGAGCCATAGGGCTCTGATCAAAAGTAGTGCACTATAGGGAATAGGGTGCCATTTGGGACGAACCCAAGGTTTCCTTCCAGTGTGCAGATGGATGTGAGAGACAGTGACACTGTAAACCCCAATGTGCTGTCATTACTCAAAACATTTGAGGAAACCCATTGCACTTAATTTATCTGAGTACAGATATTTAAAGTGATTTTGTGATCTTTACTCAAACCGAAAAGAGTCACAGTAGGTGGTTCAGATTTTGAGTTGTATCAGCTTGAACATTTTGAGGAACCCCCCCACTATACCACGCATCCAATATCATTTCCCAGTGTGCCTTGACTTTTCAAGTGAATTATAGAGTTACCACCCATGACTGTACTTGTTAGTGAAAGAAGCTAGGTTTCCATCCAATTTATGACAGATTTTAATGCAAATATTCTCAAAACTGTGTAAAACAATATGCACATTTTCTTGCCTGAGATGTGTTTCCAACAAACATACTTTTTGTGGGCAAAAGGCTGTGCGTGATGGTGTAGTGCACATAAAAATAACTTTGGCTGTTAAATTCCCATGTACCTAATGTAAAATGGGTTTTCAATCGCATTTTCAACTCTACTGATGGTTTTGTCAGAAAAACTGTAGCGTTATATAGAAAAATTTGCCCACTCTTGGTCTTGGCACATGCGCTCTAGCCAACAGCTCGCAGATACAGTGCGGGTAGGCTACTTACATTCTGAGATTATTATGGATAAGAGTGAAATTATTTGTATTTGTCAAACGGCAGCCAAGCATCGATCGTCATGTCACCAGAATAAGACCCTCAATATTTATTGGAAAGGAGCATCAAGCTCATCACCTTGCACATTACCACCCTGTGAAGTCCATCATAATTTATTTCATCTGTAGCCTAATAAACTGCATGCTTTCCTGAGTCGTATTGGGAGGACCACACAACAAATCATCGTGTGACTCCAAGTTTACTTTGATATGATTAGGCGTTTCCACAGCCATTTCTCGCATACTTAATTTTACAGACACAAAAAGATCCCACCTAGTCGAACAAACAAATTGTCTATCGGCATTTACAAAATTGTACCGGCATTTCATGTTTCCATCAGCCCGGTCGTGACTTTTTTCATGTGTCAGGTAATTCATCTGCATGAAATGGTTAGATGGAAACGTGGTTAGTGACATGGTTATTGAATTCGTTGATGTTCAGTCCTGTGGCCTTCACCAATCCTTATAATTAAACTCTTGATGACAATACATTATATATTTGGTGGTTGACAGGCAACATCAAGCCTAAAAGTAGGGTTTCAAAATTACAGTAACTTTACCCAAAATCCCAGATATTTAAAAACATATCTCCCAACTGGAAAACCTGGTAAATGTACCTGCATTTTGCAACCCTACCTGCAAGTCACATTATGCTGGCTTGCAAAGTGATGTGCAATTCCTATTGGAATCCAGCCAGAGATATCCAACAGTTGACATTTTTATTCACCCGCAACATGCATTCATAATGACTGCCAGGGTTAGGAACATTGTGAGGAGACTACCTAAGCCATTTAAACTGGAACAACCATTTCAGTAACATGTGCAAAAAAATCTAACAATGATTGGATTAGTTTAGAAAAATTTATGTTATTTATCTTTGTGTAGCATAAGATTATTCCAAAAAATCTACCTGCAGTAGAAGATTATGTTGATGTGACTTCTCATTTAATTTTGAGTACGTATCACATAAACATATTAAGTAATAATGACTTTTCATTGACTTACTAGAAGTATTTGATTTCAAAATGCCTTGGGGTTTACAATGCATGTGTCCTTTCCCTCTCCCCATTTAACACTGAGTGAGAAGAAGTCACATGGACAGGAGCCATGAGGGCTCAACACACTGTATAGTTGGAATTATGCAAGTCCTTTATGGGAAACTATGAAATCAAGCACGAACATGGTGCCTTAACTTATGGCAGGTCAGGTGGGACTTTATGGCGGTTATTTTTGTTGCCACATTATAATGTCTTCATTGTGAAATAGTGGCACCATGATCCACCACAATAAAATAATCTGGTGATAGGACAGCAGTGGCGGTCGGTGCCGTTTAAGATGAGGGAGGACGATCTTTCTTGATGAGCATGGCCTTATTTCTATTACATCATATTGGATGCCTGTCGTTCATATTACATTCACCCAGCTCAATGTAACATCGATAGGTTTAGGCTACTACGTGATAATCAAATTTTCCCTATACCCATCATGAGGTTGCTACAACAGGTCGAGGGAAAATTGGAGTAATCCAGACAGTAACACATTCAGTACCGACTTGGACACTCTTGCCTGCATCTAGCTGATCTAGGATGTAAACATTAGTTCAACAGTTGCAAACAAGAGTTTATATTGTTCAAATTCAGGTAAGTTTATGCCCGTTTGGTTCCATTTCCTTCCGTTTAAGAAATGTTTTTCCACAAAATCGCCAGAATGAATACACCCCTGATCACCGCAAACACAGTTCACTTTCATAGCAGCCACATACAAACAGCAGGATTATTTGCTTTTTGTATAATTCCTTCTCGCAACTACACGCTCTCCTCTCACCTTTTCCCTTTGCTTGTGGACTTCAATGCACAATACAACAGCCGTCTGTGACCAGGCAAAAATCCTTTCCAACCAAAAACGTCATACCATAACAGCTAACCACTACACACAGCCTACATCATTGTCACCGAACATCATAGTCAACATAGCTAGCTACTGGAACTAACGTATTACTAAACATGCTGCAATCATGCAGTACAGTGCATAGCAAGCAGTTTAGCAGTTACACTGGCGGGCCCCGGTAGCAATAAATTAATCAAACCAAAAGCTTACCCTGACTTGGAAGAGTTCCAGTGTTGGATAGCCATAGCCATAGCCAGCTAGCTAACATATCATCCCTCTCTGTTTGAGCCGGGTGTTTGAGTAGGCTAAACTAGCTAGCTCCATTCACTAGCTAAGTAAGTGAAAGTTTAAAAAAATACTCTCTCTCTCGCTCTCTCTTGCTTCTCCTTATTTTTTGAAGAAATTAATTTGTTAAAAACTGTTCAACTATTGTCTTTCTCTCTCTTTGAGTCAACTACTCACCACATTTTATGCACTGCAGTGCTAGCTAACTGTAGTTTATGCTTTCAGTACTAGATTAATTATCTGATCCTTTGATTGGGTCGACAACATGTCAGTTCCTGCTGCAAGAGCTCTGATAGGTTGGAAGACTGTGTAAGTCTATGGAAGGGAGTGAGAACCATGAGCCTCCTATGTTTTGTATTGAAGTCAATGTACCCAGAGGAGGACGGAAACTAGCTGTCCTCCGGCTACACCATGGTGCTACCCCAGAGAGGGCTGTTGAGGCTACGGTAGACCTTCATTTCAAAACAGTGTGCTTTCTTGGATCTGTATAGATGGGACACTTCTACCCATACGTGGGTAAAGGTATGGTGTGCCAAATGCCCAAGCGCAAACCTCTCCTATTTCTGAGCACAGTCACATGGCAACTTGTAAACTCAATCACTCAATCTCTCTGTCTCACACACACGCATGCACGCACGCGCCTCATAAAAGCCCATTCTATAAAGACCCTTATGAGAGCAGAGGAAATGCTGAGTCACAGGTAGGACATGTGACCTTTGTGTTGTGATCACATGCTGCTGGAGTTGGCAGCGATCCAATGTACACACACACATGCACACGCGGAAATGCACACACACACCTTGAGCCACTATTCCTCCTATATCTGTACTCTATAACCTACTCTGTTCAGTCACAGCCAGCCAAGACTAGATGATCCCCATCACTATTGTGTTCCACTGAAGGAACAGCTTGTACTACTACTACTACAATACTGTACTGACAAAACACACAGGTAAGCTCTGCTTAGCGAATCAGACACCTTTTATCTATCAACAATCGGATATACGGAAGTTGCTTCCTTTCATTTAGACTTATCCCGTCACAATGTCAACTCGTGACACACGCACACAACACACGCACAACACATGCACAAACACACACACGCACAAACACACACACGCACAAACACACACACGCACAAACACACACACACACGCACAAACACACACACACACACACACACACACACACACACACACACACACACACACACACACACACACACACACACACACACACACACACACACACACACACACACACACACACACACACTGATATCCCCCAAACACTGCCAAGGTAGATACCTTACAAAACATTGTGGTACACTGAGACAACCGTCACACAAATAGCGTTAATATTTTCATGTTAAGGTGCAGAGTGGTTCCGGTCAACAAAGGCTAATCTATAATCTATCTATGTCTACTACTGTCTAATCTCCTGCACATGGTGGAGATATCATAAAATGATGACTGTGACTCTGTCCAAAATGGCACCCTATTCCCTATAGGACCACAGTCAAAGGTAGTGCACTATGTAGGGAATAGGGTGTCATTTGGGACACTGCCTGTGTTGCACGTGATGGAGGCATGATAAGATGATAACATGTTGTGGTGCTTTAATGCACACTCAAAAAAATGCTGGGTTGTTTTGATGACCCAACTACTGGGTTGCAGGTATTGGGTCACTTAGTTGGGTTGTTTTCTTATATAAAAAAGAAATGTTGGGTTGTTGAGGCTGGATTATTGATGCTGGGTTATTGAGCTTTGACCCAGTGGCTCAGCTCAGAAGACTGGAGGCATGGCTTAGTAGGGGCGTGACTTTCAGTGTGATCTTTTTGGCAACCCTTAAATGTAAATGTCATTCCGGTTAATCTTGTGTGTTATATTGTTAAAACTCATCAACTGTCAAAATCATGTATTACATTAAATTGGATGATACTTGAATGAAACCAGATGAAAAGTATGATGATTAAAGTATGAAAAATTACTGTTGCTTCTACATTGATCAAGTTTGATTATAAGGTTACTGGTGCCCTCCCCCATGATAAACACTTGGATTCAGGAGATGGGATTATTAAGGGGATAGAGTGACATCACACTGGGTGAAAAGTGTCAATATCAGGGGATATCTTTACATGATACGTTTTTGATATTCTAGACAATATCAAAAACAATTTCCAATGCATATTTTGAGTTTTAGACATATACAGTGAGGGAAATTTTTATTTATTTATTTTGTATGTTTGCCCACTGACAAAGAACTGATCAGTCTATAATTTTAATGGTAGGTTTTTTTTAACAGTGAGAGACAGAATAACAACAAAAAAATCCAGAAAAACGCAAAAATGTTATAAATTGATTTGCATTTTAATGAGGGAAATAAGTATTTGACCACCTTTCAATCAGAAAGATTTCTGGCTCCCAGGTGTATTTTATACAGGTAACGAGCTGAGATTAGGAGCACACTCTTAAAGGGAGTGCTCCTAATCTCAGCTTGTTACCTGTATAAAAGACACCTATCCACAGAAGCAATCAATCAGATTCCAAACTCTCCACCATGGCCAAGACCAAAGAGCTCTCCAAGGATGTCGGGGACAAGATTGTAGACCTACACAAGGCTGGAATGGGTTACAAGACCATCGCCAAGCAGCTTGGTGAGAAGGTGACAACAGTTGGTGCGATTATTCGCAAATGGAAGAAACACAAAATAACTGTCAATCTCCCTCGGCCTGGGGCTCCATGCAAGATCTCATCTTGTGGAGTTGCAATGATCATGAGAACGGTGAGTAATCAGCCCAGAACTACACGGGAGGATCTTGTCAATGATCTCAAGGCAGCTGGGACCATAGTCACCAAGAAAACAATTGGTAACACAGTACGCCGTGAAGGACTGAAATCCTGCAGCGCCCACAAGGTCCCTCTGCTCAAGAAAGCACATATACATGCCCGTCTGAAGTTTGCCAATGAACATCTGAATGATTCAGAGGAGAACTGGGTGAAAGTGTTGTGGTCAGATGAGACCAAAATTGAGCTCTTTGGCATCAACTCAACTCGCCATGTTTGGAGGTGGAGGAATGCTGCCTATGACCCCAAGAACACCATCCCCACCGTCAAACATGGAGGTGTAAACATTATGCTTTGGGGGTATTTTTCTGCTAAGGGGACAGGACAACATCACCGCATCAAAGGGACGATGGACGGGGCCATGTACCATCAAATCTTGGGTGAGAACCTCCTTCCCTCAGCCAGGGCATTGAAAATGGGTCGTGGATAGGTATTCCAGCATGACAATGACCCAAAACACACGGCCAAGGCAACAAAGGAGTGGCTCAAGAAGAAGCACATTAAGGTCCTGGAGTGGCCTATTCAGTCTCCAGACCTTAATCCCATAGAAAATCTGTGGAGGGAGCTGAAGGTTCGAGTTGCCTTAAAAACCTTAATGACGGAGAAGATCTGCAAAGAGGAGTGGGACAAAATCCCTCCTGAGAACCTGGTGGCCAACTACAAGAAACGTCTGACCTCTGTGATTGCCAACAAGGGTTTTGCCACCAAGTACTAAGTCATGTTTTGCAGAGGGGTCAAATACTTATTTCCCTCATTAAAATGCAAATCAATTTATAACATTTTTGACATGCGATTTTCTGGATTTTTTTTTTGTTATTCTGTCTCTCACTGTTCAAATAAACCTACCATTAAAATTATAGACTGATCATTTCTTTGTCAGTGGGCAAATGTACAAAATCAGCAGGGGATCAAATACTTTTTTCCATCACGGTATGATATTGGGATTACTCCGGATTTCACACACTGACATTTCCTATGGCCGGATATGGAATCATTCAATATCCTGAGATATGTGACATCCTATTTTCGCTCTTCATGTTGACAAATACTGACTGTATACATCGTATATCTGTGTTTTCTCAGCACATTCAAGACTATAAGCTATACTGATTCCAGATATGCTTATCTTTGCTGAGGTCCATATCCGGATCTTGATATGCTTTTCGAAATCCTGAAAATTAGGACTTTTTCTGAGTTTTCAGCACATGCTCAATAATTTGTCATGAAATCCATTTTTTTTTTTCATGCACAAATCATTTTTGGATTCCCTCCAGATATCATACATGGTATGGCCAGATATTGACTCATTAGATATCCTGAGATAGGCCTATGTGGACATCTTAATTTCTCTATATGATGACAAATACTGACAGTAGACCTACATAGTATATTTTCTTAGCACATACAATGCACATGAAGTACACCACATCAGTCACTGGCTTCATCAATAAGTGCATCGATGACGTCGTCAACACAGTTACCGTATGTACATACCCCAACCAGAAGCCATGGATTACAGGCAATATCCGCACTGAGCTAAAGGGTAGAGCTGCCGCTATCAAGGAGCGGGACTCTAACCCGGACGCTTATAAGAAATCCCGCTATGCCCTCTGACGAACCATCAAACAGGCAAAGCGTCAATACAGGACTAAGATTGACTCGTACTTCACCGGCTCCGACGCTCGTCGGATGTGGCAGGGCTTGCAAACTATTACAGACTACAAAGGGAAGCACAGCTATGAGCTGCCCAATGACACGAGCCTACCAGACGAGCTAAATTACTTCTATGCTCGCTTCGAGGCAAGCAACACTGAAGCATGCATGAGAGCATCAGCTGTTCCGGACGACTGTGTGATCACGCTCTCCGTAGCCGATGTGAGGAAGACCTTTAAACAGGTCAACATTCAGACGGATTACCAGGACATTACAGTACTCCGAGCGTGCGCTGACCAACTGGCAAGTGTCTTCACTGACATTTTCAACCTCTCCCTGACTGAGTCTGTAAAACCAACATGTTTCAAGCAGACCACCATAGTCCCTGTGCCCAAGAACACAAAGGTAACCTGCCTAAATGACTACCGACCCGTAGCACTCACATCTGCAGCCATGAAGTGCTTCGAAAGGCTGGTCATGGCTCACATCAACACCATTATCCCAGAAACCCTATACCCACTCCAATTTGCAAACCACCCAAACAGATCTACAGAAGATGCAATCTATATTGCACTCCACACTGCCCTTTCCACCTGGGCAAAAGGAAACACCTACGTGAGAATTGTATTAATTGACTACAGCTCAGCATTCAACACCATAGTGCCCTCAAAAGCTCATCCCTAAGCTGAGGACCCTGGGACTAAACACCTCCCTCTGCAACTGGATCCTGGACTTCATGACAGGCCGCCCCCAGGTGGTAAGGGTAGGTAACAACACATCTGCCACGCTGATCCTCAACACGGGGGCCCCTCAGGGGTGAGTACTCAGTCCCCTCCTGTACTCCCTGTTCACCAATGACTGCATGGCCAGGCACGACTTCAACACCATCATTAAGTTTGCAGACGACACAACAGTGGTAGGCCTGATCACCAACAACGATGAGACAGCCTATAGGGAGGAGGTCAGAGAGCTGGCCGTGTGGTGCCAGGATAACATATTCAAGACAAAGGAGATGATTGTGGACTACAGGAAAAAGAGGACCGAGCACACCCCCATTTTCATCGATGGGGCTGTAGTGGAGCAGGTTGAGAGCTTCAAGTTCCTTGGCGTCCACATCACCAACAAACTATCATGGTCCAAACACACCAAGACAGTCGTGAAGAGGGCACGACAAAATCTATTCCCCCTCAGGAGACTGAAAAGATTTGTCATGGGTACTCAGATCCTCAAAAAGTTCTACAGCTGTGCTATCGAGAGCGTCCTGACTGGTTGCATCACTGCCTGGTATGGCAACTGCTCTGCCTCCAACTGCATGGCACTACAGAGGGTAGTGCGTACGGCCCAGTACATCACTGGGGCAAGCTTCCTGCCATCCAGGACCTCTATACCAGACGGTGTCAGAGGAAGGCCCTAAAAATTGTCAAAGACTCCAGCCACCCTGGTCATAGACTGGTCTCTATGCTACCGCATGGCAAGCTGTACAGGAGCGCGTAGTCTAGGTCCAAGATGCTTCTTAACAGCTTCTACCCCCAAGCCATAAGATTCATGAACAGTTAATCTGGTTACCCAGACTATTTGCATTGTTCCCCCACCCCCTCTTTACGCTGCTGCTACTCTCTGTTTATTATGTATGCATAGTCACTTTAACTTTATTTTACTGCTGCTCTTTAATTATTTTTTATTTTCATTTTTTAAATATCTATTTTTTACTTAACACTTATTTTTCTTAAAACTGCATTGTTGGTTAAGGGCTTGTAAGGAAGCCTTCTACACCTTTTGTATTCGGCGCATGTGACAAATAAAGTAAATACAATTTGATTTGATTTGATATGCTCTTGACTGAGGTCCATATCAGGAGCTTGATATGCTTTTTGATATGCTAAATAAGGACAATTTCTGATGCTTATTTGAGTTTTGAGGACATGTTCAATAATTTGACAAATATTAAATCCATAATTCTTTCATACACTAGCTAAACTTTTTGTATACCTTCTGCATAAAGGCACGCGCAAACCGCAAGCTAAAAGCACTGTAACTGGTAGCCTAGCAACAAGAATCACATATTTTCTGCCGTGGAGTTCCAACTGTCATTTTTGAATTTGGCGCCACAAATGACAACATTTCCTTCCCTTCAGGGATTTATTTTTACCCCCTATCAAGTCTCAAGGTGACAGCTAATGTTTTAAAACATTTGGGCGTATTTTGTATCACTGGTTAATATAAGATAGCTAGCTAACTAACTTAACTAGCTAGCTAACTAGCAACTTGGCTAGCTAGCTTGTTCCAGCTAGTTTTCTCATCCTGAATGAAGCAGGTAGAGTAGCTACCTTGTGTATATCTATGTGAAATGACAATATTTTGCAATATTGACACAATTTTTATTCATGATTTATGCATTGACAGTTTGGAGTGGATCACAGACCAACACTACCACCAAGTTGGGTCTGGACTGCGAGGGACCGACGCCACTGACGACCCAATCTGCACCCATCGCATCCATCGTCCATAACAAACAGAGCTGCCAGGGGTATTGAGGTTACATTTTTAGCATAGATTGGCCTATGTTTGCATCTTTACAGAAAACACGTGGTGTAATTGGAGCTCTGGATTTGCTATGCTGTATTTGGATTAAATATGACAATGTTTGTTTTTCCGTGCCTTGTAGCCTACTACTGAATATGGTGCAAATGTATGCTCAGATATGTCACCTTCATGTGAAGAAGCCCAATGATGTTGGGCGCCTGAACAGCTAAAATAATTTGGCCCCTGGACATTGATCATGAGTCAGATTCAGTCCTTTTTCGATCAGACATATGAGGAGGAATATTATATATTTTTAGAAATATGGATCGATAAATGATCAGGTAATGACTACAGATATGATACAGTATGTGGATTCGTTCATGCCTAAGTATAAAGGCTTAGATATGTCAGCATGTTGACACATACCCTTTCCAGAGTTAAAATATTCAACAAATATGTAAGTGGGTGCATGCGCATCAGGGGCATGTCTTGAAGGAATCTCACCCCAGATATCTCCCGGGACTCATACGGTAGCAGGGATATTTCTGAGGTCCGGATTGGATGCATGTAGAAACTGTCCCATTACGGAGAATATCCTAGCTCCATATATGAAATAAAGGACATGCGTATCTGGAGCACGTCTACTCCTTATAGCTAATAAAATGTCAGATATCTGGATATACAGTGGGAAAAAAAAGTATTTAGTCAGCCACCAATTGTGCAAGTTCTCCCACTTAAAAAGATGAGAGAGGCCTGTAATTTTCATCATAGGTACACGTCAACTATGACAGACAAATTGAGAAAAAAAATCCAGAAAATCACATTGTAGGATTTGTAATGAATTTATTTGCAAATTATGTTGGAAAATAAGTATTTGGTCACCTACAAACAAGCAAGATTTCTGGCACTCACAGACCTGTAACTTCTTCTTTAAGAGGCTCCTCTGTCCTCCACTCGTTACCTGTAGTAATGGCACCTGTTTGAACTTGTTATCAGTATAAAAGACACCTGTCCACAACCTCAAACAGTCACACTCCAAACTCCACTATGGCCAAGACCAAAGAGCTGTCAAAGGACACCAGAAAGAAAATTGTAGACCTGCACCAGGCTGGGAAGACTGAATCTGCACTAGGTAAGCAGCTTGGTTTGAAGAAATCAACTGTGGGAGCAATTATTAGGAAATGGAAGACATACAAGACCACTGATAATCTCCCTCGATCTGGGGCTCCACGCAAGATCTCACCCGTGGGGTCAAAATGATCACAAGAACGGTGAGCAAAAATCCCAGAACCACACGGGGGGACCTAGTGAATGACCTGCAGAGAGCTGGGACCAAAGTAACAAAGCCTACCATCAGTAACACACTACCCCGCCATGGACTCAAATCCTGCAGTGCCAGACGTGTCCCCCTGCTTAAGCCAGTACATGTCCAGGCCCATCTGAAGTTTGCTAGAGTGCATTTGGATGATCCAGAAGAGGATTGGGAGAATGTCATATGGTCAGATGAAACCAAAATAGAACTTTTTGGTAAAAACTCAACTCGTCGTGTTTGGAGGACAAAGAATGCTGAGTTGCATCCAAAGAACACCATACCTACTGTGAAGCATGGGGGTGGAAACATCATGCTTTGGAGCTGTTTTTCTGCAAAGGGACCAGGACGACTGATCCATGTAAAGGAAAGAATGAATGGGGCCATGTATCGTGAGATTTTGAATGAAAACCTCCTTCCATCAGCAAGGGCATTGAAGATGAAACGTGGCTGGGTCTTTCAGCATGACAATGATCTCAAACACACCGCCCGGGCAACGAAGGAGTGGCTTCGTAAGAAGCATTTCAAGGTCCTGGAGTGGCCTAGCCAGTCTCCAGATCTCAACCCCATAGAAAATCTTTGGAGGGAGTTGAAAGTCTGTGTTGCCCAGCGACAGCCCCAAAACATCACTGCTCTAGAGGAGATCTGCATGGAGGAATGGGCCAAAATACCAGCAACAGTGTGTGAAAACCTTGTGAAGACTTACAGAAAACGTTTGACCTGTGTCATTGCCAACAAAGGGTATATAACAAAGTATTGAGAAACTTTTGTTATTGACCAAATACTTATTTTCCACCATAATTTGCAAATAAATTCATTAAAAATCCTACAATGTGATTTTCTGGATTTTTTTTTCTCATTTTGTCTGTCATAGTTGACGTGTACCTATGATGAAAATTACAGGCCTCTCTCATCTTTTTAAGTGGGAGAACTTGCACAATTGGTGGCTGACTAAATACTTTTTTCCCCACTGTATATAGATAAAGACATCCCTTGATATTGACCTTTTTCGCCCATTGTCACCCTAACTCTAATTTTAATACACCAATGGTAACATGTTATTCTCTTACCTAATTTAAATTAGTACCGCCTTGTAAACAACATTGGTGAAGGTGTGTTTGCAGAGGGGCGTGGCTTATATATAGTAGCCAGATAGCTACTCTACTGTTGCCAACATTTGGCTGTAGGGTGTCAGCAAATATGATTAAACGTTTACACTATTTATCTATGGCAAAGATACTTTCCCCTTTCATCTGTGTCTAGGTCTTCAGCCAGCATGGAACAAAAGGGGGGAATGGTCGATCAAAACTCTGATGCAGTTGTCATGTCAACACATCTGCCAGTGCTGCTGTGAACCACATCAGACATTTTTTGATGCGTTGTGTATCACCAAATTTGTTTGAGATGGTTTTACTGCAACACTGCTCACTGCATCCAAGTTTCTTGACATAGTTGATTCAAAGAGCTGTCAGTCAAGGCAAGCTCATGAATATAAGCTCCCCCCTACTCAGCCTGTCTTTTCAAACTTCCTGGTAATTAGCCATGAGAGAAAAAGTACTTGTTCAAGATTTTGTAGAATTTCAATCCCCAAAAAATATTATTGGTGATATTTTAGTCACTCAAAAGGCTAATTTACATGGGAATCAGAATGACTGTTCGGGACCTTTTACAAATGTTAAGGTTGAACACTGACAGTTGTGTAGCTTTAATAACGTTTACAAATATGTAAGAATTCCTTAACCCCCTAGAGTCGATTGATGCACCAGTGAGACAATCTAAGTAACATAATAAAAGAAATCCCCATAAAAATCCATCAATTTAAGCTATTGTCTCAATCTACCGCATCGGCCTATGTCGCACTTCCGCATCTGCGGTGAAAGATGGCAGAGCTAGAGCGATGTTTGTCAGACCATGAGACATCCTGAAAATCGGTCTTCTCACAAAAATGTCTGTAGCTACTGAAGTGTTACTGTTGAAATAGATTGGATCTTTATTAATCCATTATACAGAGATGGCAACAGAAAGTCTTCATTTTTTGCTGACTCACTACCCAAATAAATAAAGTGACTATATCAATATCTTGGATTTCAGTCATAAGGGCTGTTGGAATATGAATGTATAGGGAGTGTAAGGGAGGGGATAGAGGGAGAGGAGAGAGGAAGAGGAAGGACAGATACAGGAAATGGATCTATACTTGGTGGACAACTGTAGCATTGTAGCTAAGCCTAACCCTTTTTCTAACCTTAACCTCAATCGCCACGTTAATTCACCAAACCTGCCACGCTAGATCACCTAACATGCCACGTTAGGATAACTAACGTGGTAGGCTAGGATAATTAATAGGTAATGTTTTGCTATATTGTGATCGTTTTTTCTACCTTTTGATGTTGTCACACTCTGGCTCCGGGACTGTGTGTTAGAGCCAGGGTGTATTTCATTTGGTGGTGTTGGGGATGGGTGAGTTTCATTTTGTTTGTGTTTAGTGGTGATTGGTCAATGACTCCCAATCGGAGGTAACGAGTGTCAGCTGTCGGCTCGTTATCTCTGATTGGGAGCCATATATATTCTGTGTGTTTTTCTCCTTGGGTTTGTGGGTTTTTGTTCCGTGTTTCAGTCGTTGTACTTTGGACTTCACGAGTCGTCTTTAGTTTTGTATTTCTGTGCTTTTGCTTATTAAAGTCATGTTTCTTGGACACGTTGCGCCTTGGTCATACTTGGACGACATAGACGATCGTGACAGAAAAACCCACCACAAAAAGACCAAGCAGCGTGTCAAGCGGCAACAGGACCTACCTACACAGGATTTATGGACTCCCATAAAGGATTCATGGACATGGGAGGAGATTCTGGATGGTAAGGGGCCTTGGGATCAACCGGGAGAATATCGCCGTCCTCGTGAAGAGCGGGAGGCAGCTAAAGCCGAGAGGCGGCGATATGAGGAGGCAGCACGGAGGCAAGGCTGGAAGCCCGAGAGTACTACCCAAGAATTTCTTGGGGAGGAAGCGCCAGGTATGGAGAGAACGCTGGTGGATGTCCTCCTCGGCTGGGGACATATTACGCAGGAGGAGGCCGTCCGGTACCGGAGGGCGATGAAGGGGGAGAACCTGGCAGGAGTGGAGCAACGGCATCAGCAGGGCCATCGTCGGAAGGACGAGAGGCAACCCCAAAAAATTTTTGGGGGGGGGCACATGGCTTGGGCGCCTGGGCAGCAGGAGGCTGCCACAGGGAGAGGTGGAGAGAAGGCTATCGGATTACGGGAGCCATTGGCGAGTAGAGGGAGGGAAGTTGTTGTGGCACGGCATGAGAGACTGAAGTGTGTTACCAGTCCGGTCCGGCCCGTTCCTGATCCCCAGTTAAGGCCAGTGGTGTGTGTTCCCGGTACGGACCGGCCTGTTCCTACTCCACGCACCAGGTCCACGATGTGCGTCGCCAGCCCGGCCCGGCCTGTTCCGGCCACTCGCACCAGGGATACGGTGCGCGTCGCCAGCCCAGCCCGGCCTGTTCCTGCTCCACGCACGAATCCTACGGGGTGCGTCACCAGCCCAGCCCGGCCTGTTCCTGCTCCACGCACGAATCCTGAGATGCGTGTCCTCAGCCCGGTACCTCCAGTTCCGGCACCACGCATCAGGCCTACGGTGCGTCCCCAGGGTCCAGTATGCCCTGTTCCTGCTCCCCGCACTAGCCCTGAGATGCGTGTCCTCAGCCCGGTACCTCCAGTTCCGGCACCACGCATCAGGCCTACGGTGCGTCCCCAGGGTCCAGTATGCCCTGTTCCTGCTCCCCGCACTAGCCCTGAGATGCGTGTCCTCAGCCCGGTACCTCCAGTTCCGGCACCACGCATCAGGCCTACGGTGCGTCCCCAGGGCCAAGCATGCCCTGTTGCTGCTTCCCGCACTAGCCCTGAGATGCGTGTCCTCAGCCCGGTACCTCCAGTTCCGGCACCACGCATCAGGCCTACAGTGCGTCTCAGCCGGCCAGAGTCTGCCGTCTGCCCAACGGCGCCTGAACTGCCCGTCTGCCCAACGGCGCCTGAACTGCCCGTCTGCCCAACGGCGCCTGAACTGCCCGTCTGCCCAACGGCGCTTGAACTGCCCGTCTGCCCTATGGCGCCTGAACTGCCCGTCTGCCAAGCGTTGCATAGAGCCGTCCGCCAGACCGGAGCTGCTAGAGCCTTCCGCCAGACAGGATCAGCCAGAGCCTTCCGCCAGACAGGATCAGCCAGAGCCTTCCGCCAGACAGGATCAGCCAGAGCCTTCCGCCAGACAGGATCAGCCAGAGCCTTCCGCCAGACAGGATCAGCCAGAGCCTTCCGCTAGACAGGATCAGCCAGAGCCGTCCGCCAGACAGGATCAGCCAGAGCCTTCCGCCAGCCATGAGCAGCCAGATCCGTCAGCCAGCCATGAGCAGCCAGATCCGTCAGCCAGCCATGAGCAGCCAGATCCGTCAGCCAGCCATGAGCAGCCAGATCCGTCAGCCAGCCATGAGCAGCCAGATCCGTCAGCCAGCCATGAGCAGCCAGATCCGTCAGCCAGCCATGAGCAGCCAGATCCGTTAGCTAGCCATGAGCAGTCAGATCCGTCAGCTAGCCATGAGCAGCCAGATCAGTCAGCCAGCCATGAGCAGCCAGATCCGTCAGCCAGCCATGAGCCGTCCAGCCAGGATCCGCCAGAGCCGTCCAGCCGGGATCCGCCAGAGCCGTCCAGCCGGGATCCGCCAGAGCCGTCCAGCCGGGATCCGCCAGAGCCGTCCAGCCGGGATCCGCCAGAGCCGTCCAGCCGAGATCCGCCAGAGCCGTCCAGCCGGGATCCGCCAGAGCCGTCCAGCCGAGATCCGCCAGAGCCGTCCAGCCGGGATCCGCCAGAGCCGTCCAGCCGTGATCCGCCAGAGCCGTCCAGCCGGGATCCGCCAGAGCCGTCCAGCCGGGATCCGCCAGAGCCGTCCAGCCGGGATCCGCCAGAGCCGTCCAGCCGGGATCCGCCAGAGCCGTCCAGCCGGGATCCGCCAGAGCCGTCCAGCCGGGATCCGCCAGAGCCGTCCAGCCGGGATCCGCCAGAGCCGCCCAGCCGGGATCCGCCAGAGCCATCCAGCCGGGATCCGCCAGAGCCGTCCAGCCAGGATCCGCCAGAGCCGTCCAGCCGGGATCCGCCATTCAGTCCGGTGCTGCCCCTTAATCCGGTGGGGTTAATTTGGAGGGTGGTCAGGTGGAGGAGGCTACAAAAGCGGGTAGTGACTATGGTGGAGTGGGGATCACGACCAGAGCCTGAACCACCGCCGAAGAGGTATGCCCACCCAGCCCTCCCTTGGTTAGCCCTAGTTGAGGCGCGGTCGCAGTCCGCGCCTTTAGGGGGGGGTACTGTCACACTCTGGCTCCGGGACTGTGTGTTAGAGCCAGGGTGTATTTCATTTGGTGGTGTTGGGGATGGGTGAGTTTCATTTTGTTTGTGTTTAGTGGTGATTGGTCAATGACTCCCAATCGGAGGTAACGAGTGTCAGCTGTCGGCTCGTTATCTCTGATTGGGAGCCATATATATTCTGTGTGTTTTTCTCCTTGGGTTTGTGGGTTTTTGTTCCGTGTTTCAGTCGTTGTACTTTGGACTTCACGAGTCGTCTTTAGTTTTGTATTTCTGTGCTTTTGCTTATTAAAGTCATGTTTCTTGGACACGTTGCGCCTTGGTCATACTTGGACGACATAGACGATCGTGACAGATGTATTGTTGCTGTTTGTTGTTTTTTGTTTTGTTTTCTACATTATGCACATTGAGTGCCGGAAATGCACTGTTAAAATTAATAATAATAATAATAATAATAATTATTATTATTATTATTAATAATATTATTACAATTACTATTATTAATCTTATTTTCACTAAGGCCAAGAACAGATAAACCTGCAAACAGGTGGTAGAGGAGGGAGGAGAGGAGAAGAGAGAGAGAAGAGGAAGAAGAGGATGGAGAATCAGGAGATAAGAAGAGGAGGAAGAGGAGGAATATGAGGAGAACAGATAACTGATTGTTGGAGGGTACATAGGGAGAGGATAAAATAAGAGGGAGAAGAGGGAGAGAAGGAAGAGGAGGAAGAAGAGGAGGAAGAGGAATACGAGGAAGAATATAGAAGAGGAAGAAGAAAAGGGAGAACTGATTGCTCTGGTTGGGAGGGTAGAGAGTGTAGAGGATGGAAAGTAGGGAGAAGATGGAGAGGGGAAGGAGAGAAAGAACACAGCAGAGAGGAAGAGAGGAGGGGGAGAGAGGAAAGCTGTCAGGGACAGAGTGTTCCAGTAGAAATCACAGAACAGAGGAAGGAGGCGAGGGGCTGGGGAGAATGCTGTGGCAGGCAGGCTCATCATACTAAGAGAGAGCACAACACAGAACACACACAGGCTTATACACACACAGACACACACATGCACAAGGCAAGCACACACGCACACACTCAGGCACACACATATTTTCTTAACTCTATTTATTGAACTGCATTGTTGGTTAAGGGCTTGTAAGTAAGTATTTCACGGTAAGGTCTACACCTGCAGTATTTAGTGCATGTGACAAATAACATTTGATTTGATTTGACACACATGAATATACACAATTCACATACAGTGGGGAGAACAAGTATTTGATACAGGTTTTCCTACTTACAAAGCATGTAGAGGTCTGTAATTTTTATCATAGGTACACTTCAACTGTGAGAGACGGAATCTAAAACAAAAATCCAGAAAATCACATTGTATGATTTTTTAGTAATTAATTTGCATTTTATTGCATGACATAAGTATTTGATACATCAGAAAAGCAGAACTTAATATTTGGTACAGAAACCTTTGTTTGCAATTACAGAGATCATACGTTTCCTGTAGGTCTTGACCAGGTTTGCACACACTGCAGCAGGGATTTTGGCCCACTCCTCCATACAGACCTTCTCCAGATCCTTCAGGTTTCGGGGCTGTCGCTGGGCAATACGGACTTTCAGCTCCCTCCAAAGATTTTCTATTGGGTTCAGGTCTGGAGACTGGATAGGCCACTCCAGGACCTTGAGATGCTTCTTACGGAGCCACTCCTTAGTTGCCCTGGCTGTGTGTTTCGGGTCGTTGTCATGCTGGAAGACCCAGCCACGACCCATCTTCAATGCTCTTACTGAGGGAAGGAGGTTGTTGGCCAAGATCTCGCAATACATGGCCCCA
Source organism: Coregonus lavaretus (assembly GCF_964263955.1). Classification (NCBI taxonomy): domain Eukaryota; kingdom Metazoa; phylum Chordata; class Actinopteri; order Salmoniformes; family Salmonidae; genus Coregonus; species Coregonus lavaretus. The sequence goes on along the minus strand of NC_139992.1, from coordinate 31,783,111 downwards.
TCAATCCTCCCCTCAATACGGTGCAGTCGTCCTGTCCCCTTTGCAGAAAAGCATCCCCAAAGAATGATATTTCCACCTCCATGCTTCATGGTTGGGATGGTGTTCTTGGGGTTGTACTCATCCTTCTTCTTCCTCCAAACACGGCGAGTGGAGTTTAGACCAAAAAGCTCTATTTTTGTCTCATCAGACCACATGACCTTCTCCCATTCCTCCTCTGGATCATCCAGATGGTCATTGGCAAACTTCAGACGGGCCTGGACATGCGCTGGCTTGAGCAGGGGGACCTTGCGTGCGCCGCAGGATTTCAATCCATGACGGCGTAGTGTGTTACTAATGGTTTTCTTTGAGACTGTGGTCCCTGCGCTCTTCAGGTCATTGACCAGGTCCTGCCGTGTACTTCTGGGCTGATCCCTCACCTTCCTCATGATCATTGATGCCCCACGAGGTGAGATCTTGCATGGAGCCCCAGACCGAGGTTAATTGACCGTCATCTTGAACTTCTTCCATTTTCTAATAATTGTGCAGTTGTTGCCTTCTCACCAAGCTGCTTGCCTATTGTCCTGTAGCCCATCCCAGCCTTGTGCAGGGCTACAATTTTATCCCTGATGTCCTTACACAGCTCTCTGGTCTTGGCCATTGTGGAGAGGTTGGAGTCTGTTTGATTGAGTGTGTGGACAGGTGTCTTTTATACAGGTAACGAATTCAAACAGGTGCAGTTAATACAGGTAATGAGTGGAGAACAGGAGGGCTTCTTAAAGAAAAACTAACAGGTCTGTGAGAGCCGGAATTCTTACTGGTTGGTAGGTGATCAAATACTTACGTCATGCAATAAAATGCAAATGAATTACTTAAAAATCATACAATGTGATTTTCTGGATTTTTGTTTTAGATTCTGTCTCTCACAGTTGAAGTGTACCTATGATAAAAATTACAGACCTCTACATGCTTTGTAAGTAGGAGAACCTGCAAAATCGGCAGTGTATCAAATACTTGTTCTCCCCACTGTATGCACACTGTCACACCCTGGCTATGGGACTCTAGTTGTTGAGCCAGGGTGTGTTTGTTCTATGTGGTGTGTTTCTATGTTGGGGGTTCTAGTTCGTCTATTTCTATGTTTTGCCTGAGTGACTCCCAATCAGAGGCAACGAGTGTCAGCTGTTGGCTGGTTGTCTCTGATTGGGAGCCATATTTAAACTGTCTGTTTTCCCTTTGTGTTTGTGGGTTTTTGTTCCGTGTTCGGTCATTGATACCGTTGGACGTCACGAGTCGTTTCTTGTTTTGTATTGTGTTTAAACTTTAACTATTAAAGTATGTTTGTTCATCACGCTGCGCCTTGGTCTCTCCCTGACGATCGTGACACACACATTGTTCAAATGCGCACACACCGCTTCAAAAGAGGAGAATGGTACAAAACGTTCTCTGCGATTTCCCTCTGATGTGATAGAAGCTATTAAGACTTTACAGACCAAACCACTGCAGGTTAGATAGAGAGAGTAGGTCAGGGTGACACCTTATCATTGACAGCAGTACTTAGCCATCTAATCTTGGCTACCCGGACAATTTGCACTGCCCCCCACACCGTCCCGCTTTTTTACTCTGCTGCTACTCTGTTTATTATTTATGCATAGTCATTTTAACTCTACCCACATGTACATATTATCTCAATTACCTCGACTAGCCGGTGCCCCCGCACATTGACTCTGCACCGGTACCCCCCTGTATATAGCCTCCCTACTGTTATTTTATTTTACTGCTGCTCTTTAGTTATTTTCTTTTTTCTTTTTGCTTAACACTTGTTTTTTATTTTTTTTACTTTGCATTGTTGGTTAAGGGCTTGTAAGTAAGCATTTCACTGTAAAGTCTACACCTGTTGTATTCGGCGCATGTGGCAAATACAATTTGATTTGATTTGATTTGATTTGAAACCAGTGTTTCCCAACTCCAGTCCTCGAGTACCCCAACAGTAAAACATTTTGCTTATAGCCCCGGACAAGCACACCTGATTCAACTTGTCAACTAATCATCAACACCTCAATGAGTTGAAGCTGGTGAGTTTATCCGGGGCTACAACAAAAATGTGTGTTGTTGGGAGTACTCGAAGAGTTGGGAAACACTGATCTAAACCATCATATGGGTCAGACTAACAAATTAAGGGTGTGTCTGAAATGGCAACCATTTCCTATACAGTGTACTACTTTTGACTGGGCCAATAGAGCTCTGGTCAAATTGGCTCTATTCAAATGTAGTGCACTATATATGTAATAGTGTGCCATTTGAGACAACAACACAGACTAACAGGCTTAACATCAAATAATTTCCCTCTGTTCGGTCTTCTTATATCGCTGTATCCAAATCTCCTAGTTCATTTACTAAAGCCCTGACTAACTGAAAGCTCAGCTCATCATTGGATTGGAGCGGCACACTGGCAAGTGTTATTCAATTTCCAACTGGTTTACTAACCTCTTTTCTGGCTCCCTCTCTCCCTCGCTCCCTCCTTCCCTCACGCTACCCTGCTACATTTCCTTCCCTCCTTCTCCCCTGTCTCTGCTGGAATGCTATCTATTGCAGGGTAATGCTAAACCCTTTACATAACCAATATGACCTAATAACATCTCCGCTGCAAAACTGTCCCCCTCAGGAGCCTGCATGGCAGTTCTCTGACCACTGTGTATTGGAATAGAAGAGAGAGACTGAGAGCATTTCCCAAATGGCAGTCCTATGGGTCCTTGTCATAAGTAGTGTACTACATAGGGAATAGTCCGGCATTTGGACCTCAATCTGAGACGTTGTACAGGACTGATACAGAAATGGGGGAGACGGAAAGGGTAAATCATCTCCTCTGATGCAGGCATATATTTAGAAGTGACCAACTGGTATTTGGCATGTACCTGGCACTCACTTGGTGAATGCTACAGGACAGAATGCCATTGAATGCACCAATATCTCTGTCACTAGCAAACACAGTCATGGGTGGTACTGATAACTAAAACATTAACTTGAAAGGCACCCTGGGAAATATGCAAATATGTCTTGACAACCTACAGTCTTAAAACAACACCCAAAAACCTATTTAGAGGTTCATTTCTGCAACTTAAAAATAACATGACTTTGTCACTGTGGTGGCAACCTAATTAGGCAAATGTGTACCTTTTCCAAAGGTGCACTTTTGTAACTTGTAAGAAAGGTACTATCTTGACCCCTAAGGTACACTATCGGCTCTTTTAAGGTAAGAACTGCAAGAGTACAATTATGTACCTATAACTAAAGATAAAAGGGCATACCTTACAGGGTACTATTACAGTGAAAAGTGTTTATACACCTTTAAGAACAAATCAAAACCTTTTTTTCTGAGAGGGTAGATGGGGAGTGGGGATAGTGTGTGCGTGAGTGTGTGTGTGTACCTGTGCATGTGTGTATATGTCACCATGCTCCAAAGCAAAGCCAACCCCTAGATTTACTATTTACTAGCTGCTAGCTGTGTGTGTGAGCGTGAATATACATCAAATTGGTGTTCAAGTTTCAAAGTGTACAGGATATATAAGGTGTAAAACAGTACAGTGAAATTATTTATTGAGAGCTCTTTCCCAACAATGCAGTGATAACAGAAAATAGAATAAAATAAAAAACACACAGTTGAAGAAACACGGGAATGCAAGTATATACAAATCAGTGCCAGTACCTTATTCAATGTAATTTTATACACAAAAAAAGTGACTGGTAGTAGGATATATGTAAGTACTTATGGTAATATACTAATGGCATTGCCTCCGTAAACTGACAGCTCACACACATCTAATTTCTGCTCACACATATACCTCGCACACACACCTCAAACACACACACACACACCTTAACTCGTACAGAACTGAGGACTGAGATAAGTGAATATAGATATTGGGGCGTTGGTTGGTTCAGTAGCTTACTGGGCACTGCTCCACTTCGGTGTGTATGACAGGCAATATAAGCCAGAATTATGGGTAAGCCTATGTGTGCTATGGAGCACTCCCATAAAAAAACAGAACACTGATATATAAACCGTGAGAGAATTAACCTAGAGACAAATAGATAACCTATAAATGTTGATAATGCTGATAATAATTCTGCCTCATTGGATTAGATCAAATAACGGAAACTCGTTGGGGCACTAAAGGAGTGGTGTGGGAAATACTGGTCGATCCCACTATTTTGAGGTCACTCACCCCTAATTTGAAGACAATAGGGTAAGTGTACCTATTAAGCCTACCAAAATCTAAGTTTAGACATTTCCAATGTATACTGTTCTAATTTTCATAAAATAAAAGTGGAGGTAAAATGAAAGATTATTCTCTCATGTGAAGATTGTTTTATGTGAGATACAAATATTTGATCAAATATGTGAAAAGTCCATGGGTGTTCCAAATAAGCCCACCTCTTAAATCATCAATTTGAATACATTTACAAATGTTGAAAATTTACAAATTTACATTTTTGTATGGAAGCTTAAACTATAATAATCTCCCCTAAAGTTATTAAAATCAATTGATCATTACTATTCATCATGGAAGTAGCACTCATAACAGGGGGTGTCCAATCGTATCCATAGAGATCAATATGGGCCCATGATTAGTTGATTCAACCAATCAACTAATCATAGACTTCAATCAAGACTTGAATAGTTGATTCAGGTGTGTTACTGCTTGGTTAGAACAAAACCCTGCACCCGCACCGGCCCTCTGTGGATAAGACACCGTGCACAAAGACCGTAACACAAACAACTTTTTATGAATTATCTGAAGGCTGGTTCACATTTGCTGTACTCCTATTCTTGTTATTTAGTTCAACTTGTTGTCCTAAAGCCTGTCTGAAGACATTTTCAAATCTCCCTCTCTACCGTGTTATTACAAAGGTACATGTGGTGAACCAACACATAAAAACACAATGATGAATGAGGGACAACAATATGCATGAGTAGTAGTAACTGCATGAGTAGTAGTCCAATAATCATCTTTGTCCACTACTTGTAGGTCTTCTATCCCTGATGTCCTTCATTCCTGATCGTATTCTTCTCTCTCTGCATCAATGACTGCCTGTCCACTCCAAACGTCTTGGAGAGAGTACAGAAGCTTTTAATTGTTCTTAATTGTTTTTAATCTTGGTAAAGGCACCATGGATAGATGCATAATATGCATAACTGTAGTTTGAGTATTTTAATCAACTTAAATAAAAAATAAAAAATATGCTCAGGTTCATTGAATATTAAGGATATCACCACACAATCGCCATGTGTTTCAATGCAAACCAGGCTTAACATGAGCATATGGCGAATGGAGTAAGATGGCGCCGACAGACATGGCAGCTCTGCTTCTAGCTCCAAAGCAACTTTGCAGTATTTTGGTTTTATGTGTGTTATTTCTTACATTATTAGCCCAGAACGTTTTTTGTGTTATTACATACAGCCGGAAATAACTTTTGGGTATCAGAGCGGCGGTAACTCTCCAGCATTACGACCAGGAATACGACTTTCTCGAATTGGATCCTTTGTTCGTACCCCCCAGGGCAATTTAACTTATCCCAGAGGCTGCTCCAAGACGCCGCCGGCGGAGACAAGGTATTCGTAGTGGACTTCTAGTCCGACTCAGGAGGCGTGCACACCATCCACTGCTTCCGAGTATATTACTCGCAAATGTTCAGTCTCTGGACAATAAAGTAGACAAGCTCAGGGCGAGGATCTCCTTCCAGAGAGACATCAGGGACTGTAACATACTCTGTTTCACGGAATCATGGCTCTCTCGGGATATACTGTCCCCGTCCATACAGCCAGCTGGGTTCTCAGTTCATCGCGCAGACACGAATGAAGAACTCTCCGGGCAAAAGAAAGGCGGTGGTGTTTCATGATTAACTACTCATGGTGTGATTGTGATAACATACAGAAACTCAAGTCCTTTTGTTCACCCGACCTAGAATACCTCACAATCAAATGCCGACCGTATTACCTCCCAAGATAATTATCTTCGGTTATAGTCACAGCCGTGTATATTCCCCCTCAAGCCGATACCACAACGGCCCTCAAGGAACTACACTTATCCTGAGGCCGCATTTATTGTAGCTTGGGATTTTAACAAAGCACATTTGAGGAAAACACTGCCGAAGTTCAATCAACACATTGACTGTAGTACTCGCACTGGAAAAACACTAGATCACTGCTACTCCCCCTTTCGAGATGCCTACAAGGCCCTCCCCCGCCATCCCTTAGGCAAATCAGATCACGATTCAGTTTTGCTGCTCCCTTCCTACAGACAGAAACTCAAACAGGATGTTCCCGTGCTAAGGTCTATTCAATGCTGGTCTGACCAATCGTAATCCATGCTTCAAGATTGTTTTGATCACGCGGACTGGGATATGTTGAGGGTAGCCTCTGAGAATAACATTGACGTATACACGGACATGGTGACTGAGTTAATCAGGAAGTGTATAGGGGATGTTGTTCCCACGGTGACTATTAAAACCTACCCAAACCAGAAACCGTGGATAGATGGAAGCATTCGCACAAAACTGAAAGCGCGAACCACCGCATTTAACCATGGCAAGGTGACTGGGAATATGGTTGAATACAAACAGTGTAGTTATTCCCTCAATAAGGCAATCAAACAGGCAAAATGTCAGTAGAGAGACAAAGTGGAGTCGCAATTCAACAGCTCAGACACGAGACGTATGTGGCAGGGTCTACAGACAATCACGGATTACAAAAGGAAAACCAGCCACGTTGCAGACACCGACGTCTTGCTCCCGGACAAGCTAAACACCTTCTTCGCCCACTTTGAGGATAACACAGTGCCACCGACGCGGCCCGCTCCCAAGGTCTGTGGGCTCTCGTTCTCTGTGGCCGACGTGAGTAAGACATTTAATCGCGTTAACCCTCACAAGGCTGCCGGCCCAGATGGCATCCCTAGCCGCGTCCTCAGAGCATGCGCAGACCAGCTGGCTTGAGTGTTTACGGACATACTCAATCTCTCCCTATCCCAGTCTAGCATCCCCACTTGCTTCAAGATGTCCACCATTGTTCCTGTACCCAAGAAAGCAAAGGTAACTGAAATAAATGACTATCGCCCCGTAGCACTCACTTCTGTCATCACAAAGTGCTTTCAAATCAAATTGTATTTGTCACATACACGTGTTTAGCAGATGTTATAGCGGGTGTAGCGAAATGCTTGTGCTTCTAGCTCCGACAGTGCAGTAATATCTAACAAGTAATATCTAACAATTTCACAACATATACCCAATACACACAAAACTAGTAAGGAATGGGATTTAGGAATATATACATATATAGAAAAGCAATGACAGAGTGGCATGGACTAAGATACAGTAGAATATTATAGAATAGAATGCAGTAAATACATATGAGATGAGTAGTGCAAGATATGTAAACATTATTAAAGACTAGTGTTCCATTTCTTAAAGTGGCCTGTGATTTCAATAGGCAGCAGTAGCCTCTAATGTGCTAGTGATGGCTTTTTAACAGCCTGATGGCCTTGAGATAGAAGCTGTTTTTCATTCTCTCGGTCCCAGCTTTGATGCATCGGTACTGACCTCGCCTTCTGGATAACGGGGTGAACAGGCAGTGGCTCGGGTGGTTGATGTCCTTGATGATCTTTTTGGCCTTCCTGTGACATCGGGTGCTGTATGTGTCTTGGAGGGTGGGTAGTTTGCCCCCGGTAATGCGTTCGGCAGACCGCACCACCCTCTGGAGAGCCCTGCGGTTGTGGGCGGTACAGTTGCCGTCCCAGGCGGTGATCCAGCCCGCCAGTATGCTCTCAATTGTGCATCTGTAAACGTTTGTGAGGGTTTTAGGTGTTAAGCCGAATTTCTTCAGCCTCCTGAGGTTGAAGAGGCTCTGTTGCACCTTCTTCACCACACTGTCTACGTGGGTGGACCATTTCAGTTTGTCAGTGATGTGTACGCAAAGGAACTTGAAGCTTTCCACCTTCTCTACTGCGGTCCCGTCGATGTGGATAGGGGGGTGCACCCTCTGCTGTTTCCTGAAGTCCACGATCATCTCCTTTGTTTTGTTGATGTTGAGTAAGAGGTTATTTTCCTGGCACCACACTCCCAGAGCCCTCACCTCCTCCCTGTAGGCGGTCTCGTGATTGTTGGTAATCAAGCCTACTACTGTTGTGTCGTCTGCAAACTTGATGATTGAGTTGGAGGCGTGCTTGGCCACGCAGTCATGGGTGAACAGGGAGTACAAGAGGGGGCTGAGCATGCACCCTTTTGGGGCCCCAGTGTTGAGGATCAGAGAAGTGGAAATGTTGTTTCCTACCTTCACCACCTGGGGGCGGACCGTCATGAGGTGCAGGACCCAGTTGCACAGGGCGGGGTTCAGACCCAGGGCCTCAAGCTTAATGATGAGTTTGGAGGGTACTATGGTGTTGAATGCTGAGCTATAGTCAATGAACAGCATTCTTACGTAGGTATTCCTCTTGTCCAGATGGGATAGGGCAGTGTGCAGTGTGATGGCGATTGCATCGTCTGTGGATCTATTGGGGTGGTAAGCAAATTGAAATGGGTCTAGGGTTACAGGTATCACTAGTCACTTGAATAATGTTGACATACTGTTTTACCAATCTCATATGTATATACTGTATTCTATTCTACTGTATTTTAGTCAATGCCACTCCGACATTGCTCGTCCTAATATTTAGATATATTCATTCCATTCTTTACATTTAGATTTTTGTATTGTCGTGAATTGTTAGATACTTTTTATTTGATTTTATTTAACCTTTATTTAACCAGGTAAGCCAATTGAGAACAAGTTCTCATTTACAACTGCGACCTGGCCAAGATAAAGCAAAGCCGTGTGATAAAAACAACAACAACACAGAGTTACATATGGAATAAACAAAAACGTACAGTCAATAACACAATAGAAAATAGAAAATCTATATACAGTGTGTGCAAATGTAGTAAGTTATGGAGGTAAGGCAATAAATAGGCCATAGTGCAAAATAATTACAATTTAGTATTAACACTGGAGTGACAGATGTGCAGAAGATGATGTGCAAATAGAGATACTGGGGTGTAAATGAGCAAAATAAATAACAATGTAAACAATATGGGGATGAGGTAGTTGGGTGGGCTAATTACAGATGGGCTGTGTACAGGTACAGTGATCGGTAAGCTGCTCTGACAACTGATGCTTAATGTTAATGAGGGAGATAAGTGTCTCCAGCTTCAGAGATTTTTGTAGTTTGTTCCAGTCATTTGCAGCAGAGAACTGGAAGGAATGGCGGCCAAAGGAGGTGTTGGCTTTGGGGATGACCAGTGAGATATACCTGCTGGAGCGCATACTACCGGTGGGTGTTGCTATGGTGACCAATGAGCTAAGATATGGCAGGGATTTGCCTAGAAGTGATTTATAGATGACCTGGAGCCAGTGGGTTTGGCGACGAATATGTAGTGAGGGCCAGCCAACGAGAGCTTACAGGTCACAATGGTGGGTAGTATATAGGGCTTTGGTGACAAAACGGATGGCACTGTGATAGACTACATCCAATTTGCTGAGTTGAGTGTTGGAAGCTATTTTGTAAATGACATCGCCGATGTCAAGGATCGGTAGGATAGTCAGTTTTACTAGGGCATGTTTAGCAGCATGAGTGAAGGAGGCTTTGTTGCGAAACAGGAAGCCGATTCTAGATTTAACTTTGGATTGGAGATGCTTTATGTGAGTCTGGAAGGAGAGTTTACGGTCTAACCAGATACCTAGGTATTTGTAGTTGTCCACTTATTCTAAGTCAGACCCACTGAGAGTAGTGATTCTAGTCGGGCGGGCGGGTGCAAGCAGCGCTCGATTGAAGAGCATGCATTTAGTTTTACTAGCGTTTAAGAGCAGTTGGAGGCCACAGAAGGAGTGTTGTATGGCATTGAAGCTCGTTTGGAGGTTTGTTAACACAGTGTCCAATGAAGGGCTAGATGTATACAAAATGGTGTCGTCTGCGTAGAGGTGGATCTGAGAGTCACCAGCAGCAAGAGCGACATCATTGATATACACAGAGAATAGAGTCGGCTCGAGAATTGAACCCTGTGGCACCCCCATAGAGACTGCCAGAGGTCCAGACAACAGGCCCTCCGATTTGACACATTGAACTCTATCTGAGAAGTAATTGGTGAACCAGGCGAGGCAGTCAGTTGAGAAACCAAGGCTATTTAGTCTGCCAATAAGAATGCAGTGATTGACAGAGTCAAAAGCCTTGGCCAGTTCGATGAAGACGGCTGCACAGTACTGTCTTTTATCAATCGCGGTTATTATATCATTTAGGACCTTGAGCGTGGCTGAGGTGCACCCATGACCAGCTCGGAAACCAGATTGCATAGCGGAGAAGGTACAGTGGGATTCGAAGTGGTCGGTAATCTGTTTGTTAACTTGGCCTTCAAATACTTTCGAAAGGCAGGGTAGGATGGATATAGGTCTGTAACAGTTTGGATCTAGAGTGTCACCCCCTTTGAAGAGGGGGATGACCGCGGCAGCTTTCCAATCTCTGGGGATCTCAGACGATACGAAAGAGAGGTTGAACAGGCTAGTAATAGGGGTTGCGACAATTTCGGCGGTTAATTTTAAAAAGAAAGGGTCCAGATTGTCTAGCCCAGCTGTTTTGTAGGGGTCCAGATTGTGCAGCTCTTTCAGGACATCAGCTATCTGAATTTGGGTGAAGGAGAAGCGGGGGGGGGAGCAAGTTGCAGCGGAGGGTGCAGAGCTGGTGGCCGGGGTAGGGGTAGCCAGGTGGAAAGCATGGCCAGCCGTAGCAAAATGCTTATTGAAATTCTCGATTATCGTACATTTATCGGTGGTGACAGTGTTTCCTAGCCTCAGTGCAGTGGGTAGCTGGGAGGAGGTGCTTTTATTCTCCATGTACTTTACAGTGTCCCAAAACCTTTTGGAGTTAGTGCTACAGGATGCAAATTTCTGTTTGAAAACGCTTGCCTTTGCTTTCCTAACTGATTGTGTATATTGGTTCCTGACTTCCCTGAAAAGTTGCATATCGCGGGGGCTGTCCGATGCTAATGCAGTACGCCACAGGATGTTTTTGTGCTGGTCAAGGGCAGTCAAGTCTGGGGTGAACCAGGGGCTATATCTGTTCTTAGTTCTGAATTTTTTGATTGGGGCATGCTTATTTAGGATGGAGAGGAAAGCACTTTTGAAGAACATCCAGGTATCCTCTACTGACGGAATGAGGTCAATATCCATCCAGGATACCCGGGCCAGTTCAATTAGAAAGGCCTGCTCGCTGAAGTGTTTTAGGGAGCGTTTGACAGTGATGAGGGGTGGTCGTTTGACCGCGGACCCATTACGGACGCAGACAATGAGGCAGTGATTGCTGAGATCCTGGTTGAAGACAGCGGAGGTGTATTTAGAGGGTAAATTAGTCTTAGGATGATATCTATGAGGGTACCCATGTTTACGGATTTAGGGTTGTCCCTGGTAGGTTCCTTGATAATTTGTGTGAGATTGAGGGCATCTAGTTTAGATTGTAGGACGGCCAGGGTGTTAAGCATACTCTGAGGATAGATGGGGGGCAAGCAATTCACATATGGTGTCCAGGGCACAGCTGGGGGCTGAGGGGGGTCTGTAGCAAGCGGCAACAGTGAGAGACTTATTTCTGGAAAGGTGGATTTTTAGAAGTAGAAGCTCAAACTGTTTGGGCACAGACCTGGATAGTATGATAGAGCTCTGCAGGCTATCTCTACAGTAGATTGCAACACCGCCCCCTTTGGCAGTTCTATCTAGACGGAAAATGTTGTAGTTCGGGATGGACATTTCTGAATTGTTGGTGGCCTTCCTAAGCCAGGATTCAGACACTCCTAGAACATCAGGGTTGGCAGAGTGTGCTAACGCAGTGAATAACTCAAACTTGGGGAGGAGGCTTCTGATGTTAACATGCAAGAAACCAAGGCTTTTACGGTTACAGACGTCAACAAATGATAGCGCCTGGGGAGTAGGAGTGATACTGGGGGCTACAGGGCCTGGGTTAACCTCTACATCACCAGAGGAACAGAGGAGGAATATAATAAGTATACGGCTAAAGGCTTTAAGAACTGGTCTTCTAGTGTGTTTGGTACAGAGAATAAACGGGGCAGATTTCCGGGCATTGTAGAATAGATTCAGGGCATTATGTACAGACAAGGATATGGAAGGATATGAGTACAGTGGAGGTACACCTAAGCATTGGGTAACGATGAAAGAGTTAGCATCACTGGAGGTACCGATTGAGCCAGTCTCCGCGTGTACGGGGGGTGGGACAAAGAAGCTATCTGAGGCAGGTTGAGCGGGACTGGGGGCTTTACAGTGAAATAGTACAATAACAACTAACCCAAACAGCAATAGGCTAGGCATATTGACATGGGAGAGAGGCATAACGCAATCACAGGTGATATTCGAGGGGGCTAAGACAACAACTGGTAATGGCGATGAAAGTTTGGGCTGAGGCTAAACAGATAAACATGATGGGGTACCGTGTAAAGGAACAGTCCAGCGGGCATCAGATGTGTAGCTGAGTGATCATAAGGTCCAGTGAACAGCAATAGGTAAGTCCAGGAGCAGTTCGTAAGCTGCTACAGCACAGGCGAGCAGGAGGCACAGTTGTTGATTGCGCGTGCTAGCGGGCCGGTGCTAGCAGATGGATCTTCGTGGTCGTTGCAACGGGAAGCCTGTTGAAACCACATCAGACGATTATGTCGGCAGACCAGTCGTCATGGATCGGCGGGACTCCGTGTCGACACTAGGAGGTCCCGTCCGGTTGACAGAGAGGTGGATAGCCAGGAGATGGGCCTGGCTCGAGTCTAGCTCAAGGCTAACTGGTGCCAGCTTTGGGACAAGTGGTGATTAGTGGTGATTAGCCAACAACAACATCCATTCGGTTGCAGCTAGTCAGAAAATCCGAAATGCTCTGGGTCGATAGCACTCTGTGCAGACTGGCCGATAATTGTCCAGGCTAGAGCTGGCTGGTAGGTAGTGCAGGCCACGGACAGTGGTGAAGACCGCTAACGGTGGCTAATAGCAATAGCTAATAGCAAGTAGCTAGTTAGCTGGCTAGCTGGCTAGTTTCAGCCATGGGTTCTTGATAAAAGATATGAAGAAACAATAGAATCCGTTCCACATTGGGTGAGACGGGTTGCAGGAAAGTATATTTAGTTAAGGATGGAAAGTGAGATAGAGAAATATAAAAAAAAAAAAAAAAAAAAAAACAGGCTATTTACACGAGGACACATCATAATACATGACCGCACTGCTATGCCATCTTGGATCCAAAAAAAAAGTACTACTGCACTGTTGGAGATAGGAACACAAGCATTTCGCTACACCCGCAATAACATCTGCTAAATATGTTTATATGACCAATAACGTTTGATTTGATTTGATATTGGGCTTACTTGGAACACCAAATTTATGATAAAATAAAAAAAAGAAATGGTAGAATAGTAAGGTTTACTGATAAAATATTTGGAAACAAATAATGTAAATATATACTAGACTACAATATTATGCTAAGTTAGTGTTGATCATATTGAACAATATTTATTTACATTTACATTTTGCATAGATTAGGTGCTTTTGTGCTTCTGTACCCTTTAAGCCAGTGGTATTCAAACTTTTTTTTGGGGGGGGGGGCAGAATTTCGGGTTACCCCACCCCACCCCAAATGTTATGATGCTACCTTAAAATGTTTACATCAACAAATAACCTTAAATTCATTACATCACAATTAAAAGAATCCAATAAATACATTTACTCAATAAAAAAAAATCTCGTATATTTTGGCGACCTCACTCCAATTCCTGACTTTAAGCCCACCTGAGATGTCAAATTTACAAAAAAATGCATCTGTGTATAATAATGCCAGGCTAATTTACCAGTAAAATAAGACAAAATGCATTAAAAAAATTAAGCTGTGAGTGCTTGAGATCTATTAGACATGCCACCAGAGGTCTCTTCACAGTCCCCAAGTCCAGAACAGACTATGGGAGGCGCACAGTACTACATAGAGCCATGACTACGTGGAACTCTATTCCACATCAAGTAACTCATGCAAGCAGTAAAATTAGATTTTTAAAACACGATAAAAAGACAGTGGGGACTGTGAAGAGACACAAACACAGGCACAGACACATGCATACACACACACGATAACATACACACTATACACACACACGTACATGTGTTTTGTGTTGTAGAGTAGTGGCCTGAGGGCACACACTTAATGTGTTGTGAAATCTGTTGTGAATGTATTGTAATGTTTTTAAAATTGTATAACTGCCTTGGCAGCACCTAATGGGGATACACAATAAATGCAAATACAAATACAAATTATATTGTTTTGATTCACCAAGTTATGTTGCTACTGTATTGACTGTGATATGTGGTACAACTGCATGAAAACCCATATTTTCAATTGGCACGAAATAGTAATTAATTCTAATGCCATGTAGTATGCTATCATGTGCATATATCAACACATTCATCTTTTAATTTTACATTAGGTACTACAAATATCCGTTTTTATTTATTTATCTGAGAGTCGCCTACCCAGCAAAACAAAATTGGTTCTGTGAAAGTTCCTAGAACATTTGTTAGGTCGAGGCAAGTTTTCTCATACCATAAAAATGATCTAGTTGTGGTGATGATTATATAATATTTGTGTAAAATAAATTTGCACATTATTCTTTTTTAAATTCTTCAATTTGATCATTGCTTGACAGCCATTTTCAAGTCATGCCATAGATTTTGAAGCCAATTTAAGTCATAACTGTTACTATGCCACTCCGGAACATTCAATGTCATCTTGGTAAGCGTCCTGCTGAAAGGTGAATTTGTTTCCCAGTGTCTGCTGGAAAGCAAACTGAAGAAGGTTTTCCTCTAAGATTTTGCCTGTGGTTACCTATATTCCATTCATTTTTATCCTAAAAAACTCCCTAGTCCTTGCCGATGACAAGCATACTCATAACATGATGTAGCCACCACCATGTTTGAAATTATGAAGAGTGGTACTCAATGATGTGTTGGATTTGCCCCAAACATAACACTTTCTATTCAGGACATAAAGTTCATTTCGTTGCCACATTTTTTGCAGTTTTACTTTATTGCCTTATTGCAAACAGGATGCATGTTTTGGAATATTTTTATTCTGTACAAGCTTCCTTCTTTTCACTCTGTCATTTAGGTTAGTATTGTTGAATAACTATAATGTTGTTGATCCATCTGCAGTTTTCTCCTATCACAGCCATTAAACTCTATAATTGTTTTAAAGTCACCATCGGCCTCATGGTGAAATCCCTGAGTGGTTTCCTTGCTCTCTGGCAACTGAGTTAGGAAGGACACCTGTATATTTGTATTGACCGGGTGTATTGATACACCATCCAAAGTCTAGTTAATAACTTTACTATGCTCAAAGGGATAGGTGCCCTTCTTTGTGAGGCATTGGAAAACCTGGTCTTTGTGGTTGAATCTGTGTTTGAAATTCACTGCTCGACTGAGGGACCTTACAGATAATTGTACGTGGATAATTGTATGTGTGAGGTACAGAGATGAGGTAGTCATTCAAAAATGATGTTAAACTCTATTATTGCATACAGAGTGAGTCATTTACATTTACATTTACATTTTAGTCATTTAGCAGACACTTTTATCCAGAGCGACTTACATTAGTGAGTAGATACATTTTCATTTGTACATGAGTCCATCCAAATTAATGTATTATGTGACTTGTTAAGCAAATTATTACTCCTGAACTTATTTATGCTTGCCATAACAAAGGGGTTGAATACTTATTTACATTTACATCATTTAGCAGATGCTCTTATCCAGAGCGACTTACAAATTGGTGCATTCAACTTATGATAGCCAGTGCACTTTACTTTTATTTTTTTCCCTTTTTTTTATGGGGGGTGGGGAAAGAAGGATTACTTTTATACTATTCCAGGTATTCCTTAAAGAGGTAGGGTTTCAAGTGTCTCCGGAAGGTGGTCAGTGACTCCGCTGTCCTGGCGTTGTGGGGGAGCTTGTTCCACCATTGGGGTGCCAGAGCAGTGAATAGCTTTGACTGGGCTGAGCAGGAACTGTGCTTCCGTAGAGGTAGGGGAGCTAGCAGGCCAGAGGTGGATGATTGTAGTTCCCTCGTTTGGGTGTAGGGTCTGATCAGATCCTGAAGGTAAGGAGGTGCCGTTCCCCTCACAGCTCCGTAGGCAAGCACCATGGTCTTGTAGTAGATGAGAGCCTCAACTGGAAGCCAGTGGAGTGTGCGGAGGAGCGGGGTGACATGAGAGAACTTGGGAAGGTCGAACACCAGACGGGCTGCGGCGTTCTGGATAAGTTGTAGGGGTTTAATGGCACAGGCAGGGAGCCCAGCCAACAGCGAGTTGCAGTAATCCAGACGGCAGATGACAAGTGCCTGGATTAGGACCTGTGCCGCTTTCTGTGTAAGGTAGGGTCGTACTCTGCGAATGTTGTAGAGCATGAACCTGCAGGATCGGGTCACCGCTTTGATGTTAGCGGAGAACGACAGGGTGTTGTCCAGGGTCACGCCAAGGTTCTTTGCACTCTGGGAGGAGGACACAACAGAGTTGTCAACCGTGATGGCGAGATCATGGAGCGGGCAGTCCTTCCCCGGGAGGAAGAGCAGCTCCGTCTTGCTGAGGTTCAGCTTGAGGTGGTGATCCGACATCCACACTGATATGTCTGCCAGACATGCAGAGATGCGATTCGCCACCTGGTTATCAGAATAATTAATTGTGTGTCGTCTGCGTAGCAATGATAGGAGAGACCATGTGAGGATATGACAGCGCGAAGTGACTTGGTGTATAGAGAGAATAGGAGAGGGCCTAGAACTGAGCGCTGGGCGACACCAGTGGTGAGAGCACGTGGTGCGGAGACAGATTCTCACCACGCCACCTGGTAGGAGCGACCTGTCAGGTAGGACGCAATCCAAGAGTGAGCAGCGCCGGAGATGCCCAACTCAAAGAGGGTGGAGAGGAGGATCTGATGGTTCACAGTATCAAAGGCAGTGGATAGGTCTAGAAGGATAAGAGCAGAGGAGAGAGAGTTAGCTTTAGCAGTGCGGAGAGCCTCCGTGACTCAGAGAAGAGCAGTCTCAGTTGAATGACCAGTCTTGAAACCTGACTGGTTTGGATCAAGAAGGTCATTCTGAGAGAGATAGCAGGAGAGTTGGCTAAAGACGGCACGCTCAAGAGTTTTGGAGAGAAAAGAAAGAAGGGATACTGGTCTGTAGTTGTTGACATCGGAAGGATCGAGTGTAGGTTTCTTGAGGAGGGGTGCAACTCTCGCTCCCTTGAAGATGGAAGGGACATGGCCAGCGGTCAAGGATGAGTTGATGAGCGAGGTGAGGTAAGGGAGAAGGTCTCCAGAAATGGTCTGGAGAAGAGAGGAGGGGATAGGGTCAAGCGGGCAGGTTGTTGGGCGGCCGGCCGTCACAAGTCGCAAGATTTCATCTGGAGAGAGAGGGGAGAAAGAAGTCAAAGCATAGGTGTGGGGCAGTGTGAGCAGGACCAGCGGTGTCATTTGACTTAATGAATGAGGATCGGATGTTGTCAACCTTCTTTTCAAAATGGTTGACGAAGTCATCCACAGAGAGGAAGGAGGGAGGAGGAGGAGGAGGAGGAGGAGAAGGATTCAGCAGGGAGGAGAAGGTGGCAAAGAGCTTCCTAGGGTTAAAGGCTTGAAATTTAGAGTGGTAGAAAGTGGCTTTAGCAGCGGAAACAGAGCAAGAAAATATAGAGAGGAGGGAGTGAAAAGATGACATGTCCGCAGGGAGTCTAGTTTTCCTCCATTTCCGCTCGGCTGCCTGGAGCCCTCTTCTGTGAGCTCGCAATGAGTCGTCAAGCCACTGAGCAGGAGGGGAGGACCGAGCCGGCCGGGAGGATAGGGGACATAGAGAGTCAAAAGATGCAGAAAGGGAGGAGAGGAGGGTTGAGGAGGCAGAATCAGGAGATCGGAGGGAGAAGGATTTAGCAGAGGGAAGAGATGATAGAATGGAAGAGGAGAGAGTAGCGGGAGAGAGAGAGCGAAGGTTGCAATGAGTTTAGTTGCAGTGAGATTAGTAGAAGAACAGCATCTAGTAAAGATGAGGTCAAGCGTATTGCCTGCCTTGTGAGTAGGGGGGGACGGTGAGAGGGTGAGGTCAAAAGAGGAAAGGAGTGGAAAGAAGGAGGCAGAGAGAAATGAGTCAAAGGCAGACGTAGGGAGGTTAAAGTCACCCAGAACTGTGAGGGGTGAGCCATCCTCAGGAAAGGAACTTATCAAGGCGTCAAGCTTATTGATGAACTCTCCAAGGGAACCTGGAGGGCGATAAATGACAAGGATGTTAAGCTTGAATGGGCTAGTGACTCTGACAGCATGGAATTCAAATGAGGAGATAGACAGATGGGTCAGGGGAAAAAGAGAGAATGTCCACTTGGGAGAGATGAGGATTCCTGTGCCACCGCCGCGCTTACCAGATGCTCTCGGGGTATGCGAGAACACATGGTCAGACAAGGAAAGAGCAGTAGGAGTAGCAGTGTTTTCTGTGGTAATCCAGGTTTCCGTCAGCGCCAAGAAGTCGAGGGACTGGAGGGTAGCATAGGCTGAGATGAACTCTGCCTTGTTGGCCGTAGAACGGCAGTTCCAGAGGCTGCCGGAAACCTGGAACTCCACGTGGGTCGTGTGCGCAGGGACCACCAGATTAGAGTGGCAGCAGCCACGCGGTGTGAAGCGTTTGTATGGCCTGTGCAGAGAGGAGAGAACAGGGATAGACAGACACATAGTTGACAGGCTACAGAAAAAGGCTACAATAATGCAAAGGAGATCGGAATGAAATGAACTAAACATCTGGGAAAGCGAGAGAGCGGGGCCTCCCTCACTTACGTTTCACTGAAACACTCAAATATAACTCTCCCAACTTTAGAATTTATAATTGTTGTGAACTACAGCGGTTCAATGTTTTCTAGGAATAGACTCTAACTTAGTTTATTCAGCTAGCTAACTTGGTACAGTATTTTTCCGTGAAAACCGCTCAGGGCACCGAATCCTATGACGCCATAGCCAACTAGCATGCCAGCCTCCAATAACACGGTTTAGCACCAATACTCGGTTACAACAAACCATCAGTGTGTTAACACACCAAACAGATAATTTGTGTCCGTGTCTAACGTTGTGTAAAGTTTTGGGTTAGTTTTGACAGTTTGACAGTTTGAATGAGTACGTCGTCAACTTATTCAGCCAGATAGTTAGCTAGAATAGTTAGCATACTAGCTAGCCATTGCTCTCTGCCAACGAACCAACCCCTCCTCCCACGGCACGAAACACACAGAGAGAGCCAAGCTAACGTTGACTCAAGACGTTGAGCTTTTCAGTTGTAATTAATTTGTAAACATTTCTGAAAACATATTCCACTTTGACATGTAGGTCAGTGACATAAAATCTCAATTGAATCTATTTTAAATTCAAGCTGTAACACAACAAAATGCAGAAAAAATCAAGGTGTGAATGCTTTCTAAAGGCATTGTATCTACCCTAACTACATTCTCCAGTTTTGTTCTTCTTCCTTTCATAGTTCTTACTTCTCGTGTTTTTTTTATTTTGTTTTTTAAAATTCTATTTTGATATTGAATACTGCACTGTTGGTAAGAGCTTGCAAGTTAACCGATTGAAACATTAAATAGCAGAACATCTTAGTTTCTTTCTTTTTTCTTTGAATCCAAAGATGGAAGTGGGCTGAATGGGTACGTGGGCTTAATAATTACACTTACCCTATGTAATTTGACCCCTGACATGTATTGTGCTATAGGTCACCAACCTGACCAATAAGGATGATCATCAGCCGATACTTGAGGATAATGTTCCATCCAGTCTCTGGGAAACAAATACCCAAAGAGGAACGTACACTATCACAATCTCACAGTCCAACCAACACAACATGCATGAAATTACCAAACACACTGGATCTACAAGCAGATACACACTTCTCTTGGAAGAATAGGGAAACCCCAAATATCATTAGATAGACAACAAGTGAAGACAATGATCCCAGCTCCAATACAAGAGGCTAGATATCCAGTCGATGTACACATACTAAAGAACCAGATCTAGAAGCTATGCAGCCTCTCTTGGAGGAGAATGGAAGGAGAATGGAAGTACCCCAAGAAGAAGAGAAAACAAAGGAGTTGGTTCACAGATGCTCTTCAGCTCTGTTATGATTAGCTAATAATCCTGTGGTTATAGCTACCACTATAGCTAGGAAATCTCCCGGGAATAGAGGTCATTGTTATCATACACACACGCACGCATGCACACACACACACACACAAACACACACACACACACACAGTCCTCCTATGTTGTTGATTGCTTGTGGATGCAAATTATTAATTGCTTATTCACTGAAGGACAGTTTGATTGACAAGTGTGTGAAGTCTTCTTGACAAGCTGCCAGAGCTGGCAGATCTTGATAGTGCACTGACTGAACCCGATGCCCCTCATATCTCAATCACCCCCCCCCCCCCCCCCCCCTTTCCCACTGAGCCCCGGGGTGGTGGTGGTGGTACGTAAGCCCCCCTCCTATCTCATGCCCCCGCCCCATCTTACATCCTACCCCCAAACCTCTGAGGTGGCACAACACACTTCCCCAGATCCCCCCATCCCCCTGCACCCCGCTCCTCAGACTCCCATCTGACACTGTTCTGTCAATCATCCCCATCCCACCTCCCATTCCAACCCCAACACTCTCCTTTTTAATCGTCATTAACCGATTGACATCAGCCATTGTATACCAATCCATTATAATTAAATGTCCATGATTACAATCACGATCAGTACACAATAAATGTTTTAACCATTCCAAACAATAAGGAATTCGGCATCAGGTTTGTTGTAGCCAAATCATACTGTAATAAAGTATATCTAAATCTAACAGAGTGATTCAACATACCACGGCCATATGACTGGGACAAGCAAACTTAATGACCCCACCCTAGGCTATTCTACTCAACACCCTATTTCCTAACCTGGTCTTGTGAGCAATTCAACCCTAACCCTATAGGGTTTAACACAATGTTAACAATGTACACAATCCTCTTCTGATTCCTACAAACCCAGCTCACGGTGACATCCTGCCTGTGTGTTGTTACACTGTGGAGAGGAGTAATTGCATGTCTCTGTATGTGTGTGTGTGTGTGTGTGTGTGTGTGTGTGTGTGGTGTGTGTGTGTCCTACAGGACAGGGACAGAACATCCATGCGGCCCCCCAGCTGTGATCTCTCTAACAGTCCCCTGGGAAGGGAGACGCATTGTGACAGTCACAGCCCACTGCTTTCATTTACCCGCAACCCTCCACTCCTCTACACACACACAAACACGCACAAGCGCATACACACACGCACATCAGTGGTGGCCACCAGTACAAACAGGACAGACATATGAGAGGCTCCATTCCTCAGGAGAGGAGTAGTGAGCGTGTATGAATGCACCCTGCTGTGCTGCAGCTGTGGGGATGGAGCTGTGTTTGATCTGTGTGTGCGCTGTGAGAGGTACTGGAGCTATGTATCATGGTTGTCTGTCTGGGTGCTCTCTGGGATGTGACTCTCAGCTGGGTGTCTCTGCTCTACTGATTGACTGTGTGTGTGTGTTTGTGTGTGTGTACACGCAAGTGTGTATGTGTCTCCAGCCCTGCAGCAACAGTACAGTGTGTTTTGGCTGCGCTAGTCTCCATGATATATGAGTGTCATTTTAACCCAGGGGTGTCAAACATACGGCCCAAGAGTGGTTTGAGTAAAACATTATTAAAAAAATTTATACCGCATATATATATATATATTTTTTTTTTGGGGTGGGGCGACCTTGCCTGACGACTCAAAACGGAATTATTCCGCTGCTCTATCGTTCACTACATACTTCAGTCTTCATTGAAGTCGTTTGTGGCAGTGGCGACCGCTGACTGACTGAATACCCGGGCCCGAGGTGGATGGAGTTGTCAACAAAGCAGCATGACAGAAATATGTTTTTGAATTAACAGTAGTGTCTTTGAGAAGATGTATAAAGCAATCTGTGCATTTGAACAACAGCATAAATACACTTATATAACTTTTGCAAAAACAGAATAACCACTGCTGCACATGCTGCCACTGTTATAAACAGATTAGATTATACTATTTAGAGCGAGCAGCCAGCTCATGTCACAAACAAATGAGTGCACCAGGGAGAACTCAACAAGCATGCAGATGCATAAGTGAAAACACATTATCTAACTAGCTAACATAATGTCACAAAGCATGATGTGCTAGCCAGTTAACTTCAATTCTGAAATAACTTCATATTTCCGAATTAGTCAGATATTAGTTTAGAAAGACTTGAAATTGGCATGGGTGCTAACTAGCTAGCAAGCTACCAGCTAGCTATAGCTAGCTAGCTGCTTATCAAAGGTAGATAACTGGTTAATTTGACCCTAAAAATCGACCAAACTATTTCTCAATGTTTCTTAAAATGACTGTAGCTGGCTAATTAATTTAGTCATGCTTTGTGATACACCTGGTTTAATGCTGTTTTAGTCCAAACAACATGTCGCCATGTCCCCTACAGTAGAACCTGATGAACAACATGGGGGAAACAATCAAATTAGCCATCAATCAATCAATCAATTTTATTTTATATAGCCCTTCTTACATCAGCTAATATCTCGAAGTGCTGTACAGAAACCCAGCCTAAAACCCCAAACAGCTAGTAATGCAGGTGTAGAAGCACGGTGGCTAGGAAAAACTCCCTAGAAAGGCAAAACCTAGGAAGAAACCTAGAGAGGAACCAGGCTATGAGGGGTGGCCAGTCCTCTTCTGGCTGTGCCGGGTGGAGATTATAACAGAACCATGCCAAGATGTTCAAAAATGTTCATAAGTGACAAGCATGGTCAAATAATAATCAGGAATAAATCTCAGTTGGCTTTTCATAGCCGATCATTAGAGTTTAAAACAGCAGGTCTGGGACAGGTAGGGGTTCCATAACCGCAGGCAGAACAGTTTAAACTGGAATAGCAGCAAGGCCAGGCGGACTGGGGATAGCAAGGAGTCACCACGGCCGGTAGTCCCGACGTATGGTCCTAGGGCTCAGGTCTCTCAGTTGGCTTTTCATAGCCGATCATTTAGAGTTGAAAACAGCAGGTCTGGGACAGGTAGGGGTTTCGTAGCCGCAGGCAGAACAGTTGAAACTGGAATAGCAGCAAGGCCAGGCGGACTGGGGGCAGCAGGGTGTCATCATGCCCGGTAGTCCTGACGTATGGTCCTAGGGCTCAGGTTCTCCATGTGAATATTAAAATCACCAAAAATTAGAATATGATCTGCTATGACTACAAGGTCTGATAGGAATTCAGGAAACTCAGAGAGGAACGCTGTATATGGCCCAGGAGGCCTGTAAACAGTAGCTATAAAAAGTGATTGAGTAGGCTGCATAGATTTCATGACTAGAAGCTCGAAAGATGAAAACGTCATTTTTTTTTTTGTAAATTGAAATTTGCTATCGTAAATGTTAGCAACACCTCCGCCTTTGCGGGATGCACGGGGAATATGGTCACTAGTGTAACCAGGAGGTGAGGCCTCATTTAACACAGCAAATTCATCAGGCTTAAGCCATGTTTCAGTCAGGCCAATCACATCAAGATTATGATCAGTGATTAGTTCATTGACTATGACTGCCTTTGAAGTGAGGGATCTAACATTAAGTAACCCTATTTTGAGATGTGAGGTATCACGATCTCTTTCAATAATGGCAGGAATGGAGGAGGTCTTTATCCTAATAAGATTGCTAGGGTGGACACCACCATGTTTAGTTTTGCCCAACCTAGGTCGAGGCACAGACACAGTCTCAATGGGTATGGCTGAGCTGACTACACTGACTATGCTATTGGCAGACTCCACTAAGCTGGCAGGTTGGCTAACAGCCTGCTGCCTGGCCTGCACCCTATTTCACTGTGGGGCTAAAGGAGTTAGAGCCCTATCTATGTTGGTAGATAAGAGGAGAGCACCCCTCCAGCTAGGATGGAGTCCGTCACTCCTCAGCAGGTCAGGCTTGATCCTGTTTGTGGGTGAGTCCCAGAAAGAGGGCCAATTATCCACAAATGTTATCTTTTGGGAGGGGCAGAAAACAGTTTTCAACCAGCGATTAAGTGCTGAGACTCTGCTGTAGAGCTCGTCACTTCCCCTAACTGGGAGGGGGCCAGAGACAATTACTCGATGCCGACACATCTTTCTAGCTGATTTACACGCTGAAGCTATGTTGCACTTGGTGACCTCTGACTGTTTCATCCTAACATCGTTGGTGCCGACGTGGATAACAATATCTCTATACTCTCTACACTCGCCAGTTTTAGCTTTAGCCAGCACCATCTTTAGATTAGCCTTAACGTCGGTAGCCCTGCCCCCTGGTAAACAGTGTATGATCGCTGGGTGATTCGTTTTAAGTCTAATACTGCGGGTAATGGAGTCGCCAATGACTAGGGTTTTCAATTTGTCAGAGCTAATGGTGGGAGCCTTCGGCGTCTCAGACCCCGTAACGGGAGGAGTAGAGACTAGAGAAGACTCAGACTCAGACTCCGACTCGCTACATAATGGGGAAAACCGGTTGAAGGTTTCTGTCGGCTGAATGAGCGACACCGGTTGAGCATTCCAACAGTATTTCCCTCCAGAAGCCATGAGAAAGTTGTCCGGCTGCAGGGACTGTGCGGGGGGAGTTATACTAACGTTACTGTCTGTACTTACTGGTGGCACAGACGCTGTTTCTTCCTTTCCTACACTGATAATACTCTTGCCTAACGATTGCGTCTGAAGCTGGGCTTGTAGCACAGCTATTCTCGCCGTAAGGCGAGAATTCTCCTGTATATTATGAGTACAGCGACTGCAATTAAAAGACATCATGTTAATGTTACTACTTAGCTTCGGCTGTTGAAGATGTTGATGAGCCATGTCCAGATAAAGCGTCCGGAGTGAAAAAGTTGAATAAGGGAAAAAAAGTTGCGATGGAAAAACGGAAAATAACGTAAAGTTGGCAGCTAAAACGCACAGGAAAATGACTCTTCTGTCTCGGGATAAACGTCCGGGGTGAAAAAGTTTAACGAAAAAAGATGAGTGAGGACAAAACTAAAAAGTTGGTAAATTTGTTGAACACAGAGATTGATTAAACGTTTATTAAAAGTAAAACGTGAATAGTTTGGCAGGTAGCCAAGTAGCAACAAACAGCAGAGCAGCACGGAGACATGATTTTTTTGTCCTACCAGATCCGCGATGAGAAGGTTCTAGCTAGTGTATCCCTGTCACGATCGTTAACGGATGAGAAGGACCAAGGCGCAGCATGATATGCATTCATATTTATTTCCGTACTGAACACACGACAAAAGAACAAAAACGAAACGAAACGAAAAGTCCAAGGTAGACAAAATAACATACCTTTACAGAACAAGATCCCACACAGACTGGTGCCAAAAGGCTGCCTAAGTCTGGTCCCCAATCAGAGACAACGAGCTACAGCTGCCTCTGATTGGGAACCACCCTGGCCAACATAGATCTAAACGATCTAGAAACTAAACATAGAAATAAACACAACACGAAATATACACACCCTGACTCAACAAATAACCGTCCCCTGAGTCAGGGCGTGACAGTACCCCCCCCCCAAAGGTGCGGACTTCGACCGCGCCACATAAACCTAATAGGGTAGGGGCCGGGTGGGCATTCCGCCTCGGAGGCGGATCCGGCTCCGGGTGTAACCACCACTTACTCTCCACCTCCCCGTTGCGCCCCTGGTCTGGTCTGGAACCGCTTACTGGAGCTGGATCAGGCACCGGTGGAGCGGACTGCTCTGGCTCCGGAGTGGAGCCGCTGACCGGGGCTGGACTGGACCCCGGTGGAGCGGATTGCTCTGACTCCGGAGTGGAGCAGCTGACCGGTGCCGGACCAGGCACCGGTGGAACAGGCACGGGCCGTGCCGGACTGGACACACGCACCACTGGCTTGGTGCGGGGAGCAGGAATGGACCGGACCTGGCTGATGACGCGCACCCCTGGCTTGGTGCGGGGAGCAGGAACGGGCCAGACTGGGCTGACGACGCGCACCACTGGCCTGGTGCAGGGAGCAGGAACGGGCCGGACTGGGCTGACGACGCGCACCCCTGGCTTGGTGCGGGGAGCAGGAACGGGCCGGACTGGGCTGACGACGCGCACCACTGTCTTTGTGCGGGGAGCAGGAACGGGCCGGACTGGGCTGACGACGCGCACCACTGGCTTGGTGCGGGGAGCAGGAACGGGCCGGACTGGGCTGACGACGCGCACCACTGGCTTGGTGCAGGGAGCAGGAACGGGCCGGACTGGGCTGACGACGCGCACCACTGGCTTGGTGCGGGGAGCAGGAACGGGCCGGACTGGGCTGACGACGCGCACCACTGTCTTTGTGCGGGGAGCAGGAACGGGCCGGACTGGGCTGACGACGCGCACCACTGGCTTGGTGCGGGGAGCAGGAACGGGCCGGACTGGGCTGACGACGCGCACCACTGGCTTGGTGCGGGGAGCAGGAACGGGCCGGACTGGGCTGGGAACACCCACCACTGGCTTAGTGCGGGAATCAGGAACGGGCCGGACCGGACTGGCGACATGCACCACTTGATTAGTGCGAGGAGCGGGACTGGGTTCCTTCATTAACCCCCGCTCCTTCTGCTGCCTATCCAGCTCCTCTCACCGTGCCTCTACACTTTCCTTCTGCTCCCTCTGCACCAATGACCCCCTTAATCTGGTGGCCTCCTCTGCTAAACGGCTGAACCGCTCTATCGCGGCCTCCTGCTGCCTTGTCGTCCACGGCGTGAGCCCCCCCTAAAACTTTTTTGGGCTTGTCTCTCCCCCGTGATCATGACCTCCATCCCCCTTGCCAGACTCTCTCTCATCTCCTCCCAAGTCCATCCTCTCTCCTCATCACGCTGCTTGATCCAGGATTGGTGGGATCTTCTGTCACGATCGTTAACGGATGAGAAGGACCAAGGCGCAGCGTAATATGCATTCATATTTATTTCCGTACTGAACACATGACAAAAGAACAAAAATGAAACGTGAAGTCCAAGGTAGACAAAATAACATACCTTTACGGAACAAGATCCCACACAGACTGGTGCCAAAAGGCTGCCTAAGTATGGTCCCCAATCAGAGACAACGAGCTACAGCTGCCTCTGATTGGGAACCACCCTTGCCAACATAGATCTAAACGATCTAGAAACTAAACATAGAAATAAACACAAGACGAAATATACACACCCTGACTCAGGGGACGGTTATTTGTTGAGTCAGGGTGTGTATATTTCGTGTTGTGTTTATTTCTATGTTTAGTTTCTAGATCGTTTAGATCTATGTTGGCCAGGGTGGTTCCCAATCAGAGGCAGCTGTAGCTCGTTGTCTCTGATTGGGGAGCATACTTAGGCAGCCTGTTTGGCACTAGTCGGTGTGGGATCTTGTTCCGTTAAGGTGTTTTGTGTAACCTAGGACTTCACGTTTCGTTTGTTTGTTGTTTTGTCGTGAGTTAAGTACTTAATAAAATTTACCCTTATCACGCTGCGCCTTGGTCCGTATCTTCCATAAACGATCGTGACAATCCCTATGTCCTTCCACTCTTTTTTGATGTAGTTTATCAGGTCCCATGCTCCCATGACTATTATGATTATTTATTTACAAGTTCATTACAATTTTATTTTTCTTCAGCACCATCTGTACCTGATAGAGTCTCACGTGCGGAAGTAAACTGTCTGGCGGCGAGAGACTCAGATTGGGAGGGAGACTAGAGCAGACCCAGAAGTTCTGACTGAACGGATGCACATTTGAGCGCCCCAGGATGGTCCATTTACTTTGTGCTGTCATAATTTATGCTATGAAATCCTACGATTTCATTGGGGCAGTTCCCCCTCATAGCAAATAGTTGGCAAAACAATCCAAGCAATGTTCGCACTGCCTACACAACCCTGGCGTTGCAAGCACCATGCTCTACCAACTGAGCTACAGAGGCGGAGCTGCTGCTGTTGGCAGTCACTGAAGGGATGAGTATTAAGTAACTGAACATCTTGTTTTGAACAATATTTTTGAAACAGGAAAATGTACACATTTACCGCAATTTTACGAGATTTTTTTCAACCAATTACAAATGGGGCACCAACCCTAATGCTCTAATAGGCGGGCCGCCGCTGGTTTGTGGTGACCTCAAAATGAGGGGTTTTGTACAAAACAAAGTAACCAGCAATTGGATCATCTCTTTCCAATCAGAGTAGCAAAGCCATTGATTAATTTTCAAACCCACGTGTGTTTTGGCTCTGGCCCAACCCATTGGTTTCTGGGACCAATCAGAATGGTAGAATGTTTTTCCGTTCTAGAAATCGTTGTGGAGGTACTCAGATCCAGACTCATTGCGGAGAAGAAACTAATGTCTGTGGGCGTGGCTTAGCATTTGGCCGGAGCAAGGTGTTTGGGTAGCCAGGCAAGAAACAAACTCAATATACTTTAATATGACTCAAACCAAATCGAAACTGTGTAGAAATGATAAAGGACTGACATGCATACAGTTTCTTGACTGAGTCCAGCTTGCTTTTAATCACCGAAATGAAAACTAGACAGTTAGGGATCATAAAAAATTCCAAAAACGACGGATAGAGGATAATTATTTTAAAATTATGACAGCGAGGAAATTTAACCCATTTTCAGTGTGGCCCTCCAGACCTTGTTGAAGACTGAATGCCCCCCGGGGCAAAATTAGTTTGACACCCCTGTTTTAGCCAAATGACATGCTGCCCTGTGTGTGAGATACCATCAGATAAAAGTCAACAGAGCAAAGCAAACACTACTAGGGAAGGCTTCTGTACAGTTGAGCTGACTAGCCTATCACTTCTACTCTGTGGGCACACACGCACACACGCACGCACACACACACACACACACACACACACACACACACACACAGTGGCATGCTATTTGAGGGCTGACAGAGAGTGTCTGGTATCAGTGGATAGGTAATCTAAGTTAACCCAGAACTAAAATATTTTGCAATATATTCAGATGCTTTATGTTTACGTGGTCTATCCACGATAGATTAGAGGATAGGTGATTATGTTAAGAAGATAAAGGAGTGTAATTTCCTCTCAGTAAGTTTCTGTTCAGTAAAACCATAAAATAGACTACAAGGTTGAATAGCAGGCGGTTCTTATATGAGGCAGAGCGATAAAGACAGATGGAACACCCCTGTCAGATGCCTGTGTTGCATCAGGGAATTACAAACACAACATCATCACATGAGGCCTTCACATTGTTTATAACTATATTGTTTATAACTAGCGTACTAAGTTATGAGTCTTCAATGGAAGTTGTTTAGTATTACTGTAAGGAATCCCAATGTTTAGGCACTACATTCCAACTATGACGCATTTAGCTTAGCCTTCACCTCTGTCAGTTACTTTAATATCCTGCTGATGTAACAAAGACATAATAACGCAATACCATCATAACGTTAACGTCATCTCCTTTGTTTATGTACAATATTTGCTTGTTTGCTTTAACTTCCCATATCTGGGATCAAAATCAAGATAATTTTCTCACATGTCAGACTTCTAAATCTAGACAGTCAACTGAGTCTGTCTGTATCCCTACTGTAAGTTTAAAAAAAAGTAACTAAACAGTCAACTGCACCAGATGAGTTTGCCCGTATCTCCCAGCTCTCCTGCAATCGAGTCTGTACATGTGTGTATCTCTCATTGAGTCTCTCTTCCAGTGCCCAGAGAGGCAGCAGCTGTTTAGCTCTGATAAACACCTGGCATTTGCAGCAGCAGCTAGCGGATAGCGGATAGCGACAACAGACAGAGACAGGGTTGCGTCCCAAATGGCACCATATTCCATTTGTGACTAGTTTCAGGAAACTAGGCATATGTCGCAGGTCACTAGTTCACAGGAGAGCCATTTGAAAATAAACTTTTTGGGCAGAAATGCCTTCTGGAACATGTGAACTTTAATGTGCCTTAATAACAAACGTGTATGCCATCTGTAAATATGAATACAATTGTTAAATTACAAGCCTAGATATTTTAACCACAGAAAAAGACTGCAACTTTTCCACTAGCCATGATAGCCATGAGTGGGCTGGACATGCCGAGAGAGGACTTCAGATTGGTCTGCCATATAGCACGCTTCTGTCTATTTGAGCTGTTCAGAATGTGTAGGTAATCATGTCTAACGTGGCTTTTAAAAAAAATGTATTGTGTAGTGGAGCTGCATAAGTGTTGCTCTCAACTTTCTGGAGGATCGAGTTTTGAAATCAGTGGAATTAGAGTACGGTAGCTAAAGAGATGGAGAAAACACCTGTCTATAGATTACATCTTCAAACTAAGGGCAACCATGGCATCCGTGACAGGTAGACGCGTCCATCAAGCATGATATACAGTGGGGAGAACAAGTATTTGATACACTGCCAATTTTGCAGGTTTTCCTACTTACAAAGCATGTAGAGGTCTGTCATTTTTATCATAGGTACACTTCAACAAAAATCCAGAAAATCACATTGTATGATTTTTAAGTAATTAATTTGCATTTTATTGCATGACATAAGTATTTGATACATCAGAAAAGCAGAACTTACTATTTGGTACAGAAACCTTTGTTTGCAATTACAGAGATCATACGTTTCCTGTAGGTCTTGACCAGGTTTGCACACACTGCAGCAGGGATTTTGGCCAACTCCTCCATACAGACCTTCTCCAGATCCTTCAGGTTTCGGGGCTGTCACTGGGCAATACGGACCTTCAGCTCCCTCCAAAGATGTTCTATTGGGTTCAGGTCTGGAGACTGGCTAGGCCACTCCAGGACCTTGAGATGCTTCTTACGGAGCCACTCCTTAGTTGCCCTGGCTGTGTGTTTCGGGTCGTTGTCATGCTGGAAGACCCAGCCACGACCCATCTTGAATGCTCTTACTGAGGGAAGGAGGTTGTTGTCCAAGATCTCGCGATACATGGCCCCATCCATCCTCCCCTCAATACGGTGCAGTCGTCATGTCCCCTTTGCAGAAAAGTATCCCCAAAGAATGATGTTTCCACCTCCATGCTTCACGGTTGGGATGGTGTTCTTGGGGTTGTACTCATCCTTCTTCTTCCTCCAAACACGGCGAGTGGAGTTTAGACCAAAAAGCTATATTTTTGTCTCATCAGACCACATGACCTTCTCCCATTCCTCCTCTGGATCATCCAGATGGTCATTGGCAAACTTCAGACGGGCCTGGACATGCGCTGGCTTGAGCAGGGGGACCTTGCGTGCGCTGGAGGATTTTAATCCATGACGGCGTAGTGTGTTACTAATGGTTTTCTTTGAGACTGTGGTCCCAGCTCTCTTCAGGTCATTGACCAGGTCCTGCCGTGTAGTTCTGGGCTGATCCCTCACCTTCCTCATGATCATTGATGCCCCACGAGGTGAGATCTTGCATGGAGTCCCAGACCGAGGGTGATTGACCGTCATCTTGAACTTCTTCCATTTTCTAATAATTGCGCCAACAGTTTTTGCCTTCTCACCAAGCTGCTTGCCTATTGTCCTGTAGCCCATCCCAGCCTTGTGCGGGTCTACAATTTTATCCCTGATGTCCTTACACAGCTCTCTGATCTTGGCCATTGTGGAGAGGTTGGAGTCTGTTTGATTGAGTGTGTGGACAGGTGTCTTTTATACAGGTAACGAGTTAAAACAGGTGCAGTTAATACAGGTAATGAGTGGAGAACAGGAGGGCTTCTTAAAGAAAAACGTACAGGTCTGTGAGAGCCGGAATTCTTACTGGTTGATAGGTGATCAAATACTTATGTCATGCAATAAAATGCAAATGAATTACTTAAAAATCATACAATGTGATTTTCTGGACTTAAGTTTTAGATTCCGTCTCTCACAGTTGAAGTGTACCTATGATAAAAATTACAGACCTCTACATGCTTTGTAAGTAGGAAAACCTGCAAAATCGGCAGTGTATCAAATACTTGTTCTCCCCACTGTATATGGGTAAGATAGTCTAGCTAGCTACATTTTCAGATATTACACGTTTCTAATTTTGACAGAAAGTGGTTTCATTTCAAGTTAAAGTGTACTGTTAGCTAGCTAACGTTAGCTGGCTGGCTCACTAGCTAACGTTACGTGTATGATCGTATTATTTGTATCTCAGAGCCATTTGCTTGCTAACATTGAACCTGGTTGGTTAGCTACCTGCAGATTCATGCAGGGTAATAACTGCATGAGTTGGGATTATGGTTCATTGTTTATCTTAGCTTTGCTTGGCTAGTTAGAGCCTAATGTTAGCTAGCTAACATTGAACCTGGTTAGTGAACTACCTGCAGATTCATGCAGGGTAGTAACGTAATGAGTTGGGATTATGGTTAATTGTTTACCTAGCTAGCTACATGTCTTAACAAAAGACTCCACTGTGCAAGTAACCATTTCAGATGCGTTCGTAAATTCAGTCTGAGTATGCCAGAGCGCAGAATAATTGATACATTTACGAATGCACAACACCCATTGAATATTTCCGGTGTCAGTAAACGTCAGCAAAAAATAGTAATTCAGTTGTCAACGGCAGCACAGTTACAGTCACCAATGCTCTGGATAACATGAAAACAGACTAACCAGCTCTGCTAGGGCGAGTAAAATGGTCAGTGGGGTGCTGGTTAGGCTGTATCATGTTATCCAGAGGTAAAAAATGAACCATAATCCCAATTCTGTGTCTGGAAGTAGCTAGCAAGCTAGCTTGTGTGCTTGACTGCCGTTGTGAGGTCAGAACGCTCGGATCAACCCTACTCAATAGTCAGAGCGCCAAGTGCGCACTCTGAACGCTCAGAGAGCAAAACGAGATGGGTGGGGCTAAAGCTTAAGAGGGTGTGAACGATGCTGAATGGGTGTAGACAAAGAAGAGCTCTTCAGTAGGTACCAAAACATTCAAAGGCCATTTTCTCAAAAGTGAGATTATACATTTCAAAGCAGAATTACTTCCCCATTGTTCCCTTAAATGCAGTGCATGATATACCATGTTGTAGCTATGTGTCTCTGCTTTTATCCAATGTGAATAACACAATTTCAAGTTTTGCTAAATACAGTGGGGGAAAAAAGTATTTAGTCAGCCACCAATTGTGCAAGTTCTCCCACTTAAAAAGATGAGAGGCCTGTAATTTTCATCATAGGTACACGTCAACTATGACAGACAAATTGAGAAGAAAAAAATCCAGAAAATCACATTGTAGGATTTTTTATGAATTTATTTGCAAATTATGGTGGAAAATAAGTATTTGGTCACCTACAAACAAGCAAGATTTCTGGCACTCACAGACCTGTAACTTCTTCTTTAAGAGGCTCCTCTGTCCTCCACTTGTTACCTGTATTCATGTTACCTGTTTGAACTTGTTATCAGTATAAGACACCTGTCCACAACCTCAAACAGTCACACTCCAAACTCCACTATGGCCAAGACCAAAGAGCTGTCAAAGGACACCAGAAACAAAATTGTAGACCTGCACCAGGCTGGGAAGACTGAATCTGCAATAGGTAAGCAGCTTGGTTTGAAGAAATCAACTGTGGGAGCAATTATTAGGAAATGGAAGACATACAAGACCACTGATAATCTCCCTCGATCTGGGGCTCCACGCAAGATCTCACTCCGTGGGGTCAAAATGATCACAAGAACGGTGAGCAAAGGTCCCAGAACCACACGGGGGGACCTAGTGAATGACCTGCAGAGAGCTGGGACCAAAGTAACAAAGCCTATCATCAGTAATATACTACGCCACCAGGGACTCAAATCCTGCAGTGCCAGACGTGTCCCCCTGCTTAAGCCAGTACATGTCCAGGCCCGTCTGAAGTTTGCTAGAGTGCATTTGGATGATCCAGAAGGGGATTGGGAGAATGTCATATGGTCAGATGAAACCAAAATAGAACTTTTTGGTAAAAACTCAACTCGTCGTGTTTGGTGGACAAAGAATGCTGAGTTACATCCAAAGAACACCATACCTACTGTGAAGCATGGGGGTGGAAACATCATGCTTTGGGGCTGTTTTTCTGCAAAGGGACCAGGACGACTGATCCGTGTAAAGGAAAGAATGAATGGGGCCATGTATCGTGAGATTATGAGTGAAAACCTCCTTCCATCAGCAAGGGCATTGAAGAAACGTGGCTGGGTCTTTCATCATGACAATGATCCCAAACACACCGCCCGGGCAACGAAGGAGTGGCTTCGTAAGAAGCATTTCAAGGTCCTGGAGTGGCCTAGCCAGTCTCCAGATCTCAACCACATAGAAAATCTTTGGAGGGAGTTGAAAGTCCGTGTTGCCCAGCGACAGCCCCAAAACATCACTGCTCTAGAGGAGATCTGCATGGAGGAATGGGCCAAAATACCAGCAACAGTGGTTGAAAACCTTGTGAAGACTTACAGAAAACGTTTGACCTGTGTCATTGCCAACAAAGGCTGTATATCAAAATATTGAGAAACTTTTGTTATTGACCAAATACTTATTTTCCACCATAATTTGCAAATACATTTATTAAAAATCCTACAATGTGATTTTCTGGAAATGTTTTTCTCATTTTGTCTGTCATAGTTGACGTGTACCTATGATGAAAATTACAGGCCTCTCTCATCTTTTTAAGTGGGAGAACTTGCACAATTGGTGGCTGACTAAATACTTTTTTTCCCCATTGTAAGACTGAATCAAGGCGGTCGGTCAAATTTATAGTGCACTACTTTTGACCAGGGCCTATAGGGAATAGGGTACCATTTGGGACACACACAGAGACAGGGACAGGGACACATTGATCCAGACAGCTAGCTAACGCAGGAACGAAAGAACACAGCGCCACAAGACACAGGATTAAAGAGCAGAGTTCGTTAGAAGAAGAGAAGAGAGGTGTGGGAGAGGGGAGAGAAAGGAGAGAGAGAGAGAGAGAGAGAGAGAGAGAGAGAGAGAGAGAGAGAGAGAGAGAGAGAGAGAAGAGAATGAGACAGAGAAGCTGAAAGGAGAGAGAGGAGAGGGGGAAAAGGTGTCAGTGAGAGCCAGCTCAAAAGAGAGCGGACAGGGGAAGGGAGGGAGTGAAGAGGGGTGGAGGGAGAGGTCTCTAGCGTGACCTAAATTCCAAGACACCCAGACATAATACAGCGCCGCCCACATGACCTTAGCCTCTCAGTCAAAACAATAACAGAGAGGGGCCCCAGAAAGGGGGGGACAGACACGCTACAGTCTAGTCTTGCCATGGCCCCCTCTCCTCTCCCCCTCGCTCCCCTCCATCACTTTCATCCAGGCTGCTAACTCCTCACAGGTGGTGTCCAATAACCTAGCACTGAACATGGAACACGCTGGGGTTTCGGAGTTCCTGGAAAGAGAGTTTGGAATGTTTGTTTGCAACGTTTGGATAATCGCTTCTGTGTTTGAACGAGTTACAACTTTATTAGCTCTGAGATGTTTCCTATAGATGTCTCTCTCCTCTTCCACACAGCAGGGCTAGATGTGTGACTCTGAGCCAGGAGTCTGTAAGTAAGCAACAAAAAGACTAATTTGCAATATTCTCTTTCTGTCCCAAATATTTTCAATGTTTTCATATTTAAAACACAGAAAATAATATGAAACAATTTGCATAGCCAATACGAGTAAGGCCATGAGTTTAAGGCGAAGCAACACACCCTAATAGGGTATTTTTTTCCCCTTTTCCCCATAAACCGCAAATACCGCAAATTCATTTTTCTGGACACTGGATGAAGTCAGCCTTAATATTTTGGTTTCATTTTGTTAAGACACTCCAGGACCTAACTTGTATAGAGCAGATTGTGGATACAGTGAGGGAAAAAAGTATTTCATCCCCTGCTGATTTTGTATGTTTGCCCACTGACAAAGACATGATCAGTCTATAATTTTAATGGTAGGTTTATTTGAACAGTGAGAGACAGAATAACAACAAATAACTCCAGAAAAACGCATGTCAAAAATGAGGGAAATAAGTATTTGACCCCTCTGCAAAACATGACTTAGTACTTACATTTTAGTCATTTAGCAGACGAACTTATCCAGAGCGACTTACAGGAGCAATTAGGGTTAAGTGCCTTCCTCAAGGGCACATCGACA